>NW_019416615.1:122053-358346 GCF_000390285.2 Anoplophora glabripennis | reverse complement strand
CCCGAGAAGGGGTGTCAACCCCCAACAGGGTGGAAGCATCAATCGGCGCTATGTCACTAATGTTCATTGACCTTTTCTCTAACTACCTGCCAAATTTCAAGTCGATCAGTTCAGTTTCAAAGAATTCGGAGGTGAAAAGCTTCAATAACTGTACCAAAATGCATACGGATAGTTTTAATTTAATCTTTTCTATTAACAGACCATGATTAACAGTTACTCCTAATTGTTCGTTGTTTAATTAATTGTTTTTACTCTATTATCGGACCTTGAATGTGCGCACTTGCTTAACGCATTTTTTTAAATTTCTTTTCCGTGATTCACGCCATTTGAATAATGCGTTAGTCATGTCGCAAACGTCAACATCAGGTACCGTTGAACAAAAAGGTGTTTAATCAAATATTTACTTGTTGTATGATGCATAATCGAGCGAATAGTGGCTTCCGTGCTTCGACGTTGTTACTCGCGTTCGCTTGAAATGTGTGGTTGCGTGGAAAAACGCTTTTCAGACCGACTCTTAATTAAATACGTGGCGTTTTTTGCCGGGAATGTTATTTTCTTGGTAATAAAGCTGTAACAGAACGGAATTCGAGAGTTACATGCACACTCATGGTCTATGAAAATTAAAATGTATTATTTCTCTTTATTATCAGAAAATTAAGTAAAAAAATAAATTTTTGGTGACTTTCAAAAGATTGTAAATTGGCGAAAACTATTCGTAAAGCAATAAACTTAAAGCTTATATTCTTGGAAATTCATTGAATTGTTTTATTTTTTATTTTGGCTGTGTGTTTATGCTCCGGGCATTCGTTCTACTCGAAACGAAAATAGATCTCAAACGACTCGATTGCCCGCTGACCCACTCCGAAAGTCACGTGACCATCGCGACTGTGCAATTAAAATCTCTTTTTCATCGGAATTGCCCCATTAACCAGGGCGCCTTGCTTCAATCCTGGGCGGTAGAAAAAAACACCGCGGCTAATAACATATAATAGGGCAATCTGACAAAACGGCACAGGATAAATACATGTATGTAAACACTTAAAAGCTCGTACCTGCCTATTTGCATGCACGTCCCCTGTCTAATTGCTGTCTAATTAAGGCTGAACGTTCTGACCGATCTTGTGGTGCCTGAATTACAGTGCAGGATAAAGACGCTGGTGTTGATATTGTACTAATAGACTTTAATGGTAATACACGTTCAAAACTGTATGGCGTATTTGCAAACTTTAAAATAATAATAAACCGCCCCTGCTTCCATATTTGCTGTAATAGCTATTTACAGTAAGGTACTTTAATATGACTTCTTGTTTTAGTGCTTCGTTTGTTTGCAAAAGAATTTGGCGTGACGTTAAATCCATAAAATTCAGTAGGCCTTTAGGAATTTTACTGTGGCAATTTGCTGCAACTGTATTGAAAAATGCTTCAGAATAAAAGCAAATCACCTTTACGAGACATCAAAAACGTGAATGTCACTCCAAAATAAAAAAAATAAATCAAAACAGCCTAATAATATATTAGGACGTTTCATTCGTCAAAGGTGCTTCAAAATCCATCAGAATTTTTCAAATCGACTGTAAATTCATTAAAAAAACACAAAAATCTGTGAGTCAAAGTTCATCGAACGAATTCCGCAAGCATTGTATCTTGTATCAAACTGGCTTTAGAATACAGGATACACAAGTTACATCAGTTAAAATGCCATAGATTGAACCATACTCAAATTATAGAGGGTGTTTGGAAAAATTGGTACAAAATTTAAAGGGGTGAAAGTAGAGCCAAAAATAGTAAAAAAAGTTCCTATAAACATTGGTCCTCCGGAGCACCGTTACTGAGATCCAAAGAGGTCTTATCATTTGGATATTTTTCAAAATAACTTTCTTTCTGAATGAAAATTGTAGGTAATGATCATACCATAAGGGTCTTTAACTACCATAAGTTTCATCAAAATCGGTTATAAATAAGGATAGTTTTGTAACTACTCTTAACGGAAAATTTTCGATTTTTTTGTATTCCTTTGAATTATCAAGCAGATAATATTATTTTTTAATGAATTGGACTTTTTTGAAGAAAAAATGTATCTACTTTTTTTTGGAATTCCGCGTAGTTTAGTCAGAAATAATTATATTTTAAATAATGTATGGCTCAAAACAGTAACTTTTTTTAACATTTTCACATAATAGGCATCTTTCATAGTGACAGTTTCAATTTCCTATTGAATATACTGTTCACCGATGAAGCAAATTTTCCTAGAGTAGATGCAGTAAACCTTCATAATGTTCATTCATGCTCGGAAGAAAATACTCATGAAATATTTGTAATTGTAGGAAGTACTCTAGTAGGTCCTTTTGTTCTTCCACACAGGCTTGGAGCGGCCGAATATCTTAGATTTTTGAACGAAAATCTTCTAACATTACTTGAAGATGTACCCCTCGCTACACGTCAGGTGATGCGGTATATGCACGATGGGGCGCCTGCACATAGAACACTTGCCGTTAGAAAATGATTAAATTTAAATTACCCGGATCGCTGGATTGATCGTGGTCGTGAGGCCCCTGTTTGTTGGCCTGCACGTTCACCTGACCTAACGCCTATGGATTTATTTTTGTAGGGACACATAAAAAGTATTGTTTATGCCACTCCTGTTACCTCCTTAGAAGAACTACGCTTAAGAATATATCAGGCAGCAGATGACCTTCGCAATAACTAAGAACTGTTTGTGCGAGTGCGTTATAACTTCAACAGACGTATTAGGTTATGCTTGCAGCAAAATGGAGATTATTTCAAGAATATTCTTTAAATTTAATTTTGCATTTCTTGTTTTTCGTTTGTATTAAATTTTATTTCAGATAAATAACTTTACCTAATACATGTCCCATAGTCATAAGTTATCAAACATTTTTCATTAATTAATAGCAAATTATTCTTAATGTTATTATTAAATTACCAGCTTATTGACAGAAAGTGTCAATTTATTAATATGATAAATAACAATTTATTTGTTATGACATCCGCCTACTTTATTTTTACAAATTTTCGCAATTACCCCTTTAGTGAACGATGACGCATCTAATTTTTTTACTAGAAAACTATCGGTTTTATCGAAAAATTACAAGAGGTAAAAAAGTTGCGCAATAAATCAGTCTTCCCAATAAATATTTTTAAATAAATAATTTGCTTCATATAAAAAATTTCTAATAAAATATTGCAATGGGGTTGACTGTTTCACTCCTTTATAAAATATGCCAATGATCGAACAAATATTAAAAAGTTGTCTCTTTGTTAGTAGGATGCTCATACAAAGTTTCGTGTCTCTAGCATTCCCCATGTTAAAGAAAAAAATTAAAATCAATCCTTTCCTTTAAGAGAGTGCAACTTTCATATAAAGTATTTTGACTTCAATCTTCTTATTTTTGGCTCTACATTCACTGGTACCATTTTTGCTATTTCATTTAAAAACACCCTATATATAATATACTATAGGGAATATGGCAGAGTTTGACATATGTGTGGTTGTTGTGACTGTAACATACTATAACTTTATGACTGAGTATATTCTGCTTGTTTGCAATGGAGGGTCAGTTGTAGGAAAGTGGGGGTATATTGCGACCATAACTCAGTAATTTGGGTCTGTGAGGGGCTCTAATAAGGATAACATTGTTGTAATATTACATCATGGCTGTTTAATAAGTTACATTAAATAAGGGTAGTATGACACATTGATGTAATTATATTTGATTTTGAAAGGTAACTGTTATTGGATAGGATCAGGGTAATATAACATACTACGGGGAATATGACAATAAACAGAGTTTAACATATGTGTGGCTGCTACGACTATAACTTTATGACTGAGTATATTCCGAGGAGTATGACAAAACACAGACTTTGGCACATGTATGGCTGCTTGTTTGCAATGGAGGGTTAGTTATCGGAAAGTGGGGAATATGGTAACACGTTGCTGTCATAACTCTGTAATTTGGCTGTAACAAGGTTAACGTAGTTGTAATATGACAATAGGGCTGCTTATTTATAACAAGAATTTGCAGTAAATTAGGGTAATATGACGTGTTCTTAATGTGACATATTTTACGTATTTTTGCATATTCTTAAGAGACAATGATTGAAGTGTGTGGGGGTAATATGGCGACATAGTTTGGGGAATATGTTGATTTCCATCTCAAAAATCCCCAATCTTACAAGCAGTCTGGTTCCAATCCTCGCCTTCCTGATTGTCGGCGTTTCTTTCAACTTTTCCACTGCGAGAACGTGCGCTTTCAAAGCGTGGATATTTTTCAAATCTAGCCGGCGTGCTACGCGGGGATCACTGTCCCCTAACCTGTCGGTATCCCTGCCGCGGGATTAAATCGGTAATCTTGAAGGGGCCGCCCGACGCGTTGAAGTGTGACTACCGCAAATCCTCTTAATTTCGGTTTCGGAATAGAAGAATCATCTGCATAAACCGCGTTCCGTGTTCGCCTCGAGGACGACACGACGGACGCTCGTACGCGTGGGTGAGGCGGCCGTAATCGAGCGTTGACATTTTTAACGAATCGTTCGGGGACAGGTCAGGATCGAGGAGAAAACCGTCGGGGCCGTTTCATTTGTTTCGCGGTATCTCGCCTTGAGCTCTAATAACCATTAATTAAATCTCGTTTTTGTTAAAAAGCAGTTCCTTACGTTACGCTGAACCGTAGACGAAAATTATACTCTGAGAAAAGTGTTGATTGCCAGTGCGGCAATGTTGCAAGGTTATTGGGTTTGTAATTAATTCACAGGCCCACAAATAACATAACGGTCTGCTCCGTAAAGCGTACCATGGTTCGTGGTTGACTAGTCTTGGTTCTAAAATTATTTAGCCATAAGTTTACTCATTTTTTCTCAAAAATTTCGTTTTGCAAAAGCACACACATTTCATATGGTTGGAAAGAGAAAAAGAATCAATCGAAACGTGCAAAAAAATTTATACAATCCCATTTTACAAAAAAGATATCGATGATGTCACCACTCATCTACAGTGTGATGAAAAAAATAACATCCCATTTAAAAATATATATACTTTTACAGGGTATCCAAAAATGGGTTACCAAGTTATAGCTCGGGGCCTTCATAGGTCATTAATGTTTTAGTGAAAACAAGGTGAAACATTTATTTGCTTGTACCATAAAAAATGTTTAAAATTAAAAATTGTTTAATTTTCTCTCGATACGGATCTGGATGTTAGCGCTATTTCGCTCGATCCCGCCTAGTGGAAAACGGTCTTGGTTCGTGTCAAAACAATTCAAATTGAGAGGTTTCTTTTAGTGACAACTCGTTCTTACTGGAGATTAATGTTTTACGAGTCACTCGACCATATGGAAGCGCTAGGAATTTGACACAGAGTGAAATAATTTTACCATAATTAATACAGTCTACGAGTGGCTTGATATTAGCAAGAAGAAACAAAATTGTCTTTTTAGAAGGCGCTATGTATAAATATAATTAATAGGTATAGTCTTTCCGGAGTCAGTTGAACATGTATAAAAATGCCTAGCAATAAAATTTAATGAGTTTCATAGGCGTTCCTAAAAAAGTTTTCTGCTGAAGGCAAAAAATAATAAAAATTTGTATATTTATTTATTTATTNAGAGCAATGGGCCTAAATTGGATCCTTGGGGGACGCCTGATGCTGCAGTAAGTCGCTGAGATTTGTATCCATTAAAAGCAACGAAGTAGACTCTATCTTTTATGTAAGACGAAAATAGGTCCAACAATGCAGGGCTAAAACCAATTCCTCCCAGCTTTTTCAACAGAATGCGATGATCTATTCGATCAAAAGCCTTAGATATGTCCGTGTAGACTACATCTACCCTGCCATGAGAGTCTAAAATATTTGATAAATATTGAGTAAAAACTAGCAGGTTACTTTGGGTAGATTTACCGGTTAAAAATCCATGTTGAGTAGATGAAAGCAAAGGTCTGATGGATGGAATAATACGGTTGTACAGGCACACTTCGAACACTTTGGCAAAATTTGACAACAAAGCTATAGGCCGATAATTATTAACCAATGAAATGTCACCATTTTTAAGAATTGGACAGACTCTAGCCATTTTCCAAAAATCAGGAAATATACAAGTTTTGACCGCCAGATTAAAAATCATCTGAAGAGGCAATGAAAATACATAAATGCCGTCCCTAATTAAAAAAGCCGGGATCTGGTCCGGACCGGAAGTAAATCTTGGTTTAAGTTTCCTGATAGAAGTTTCAATTTCTTGGATCTCAAAAAATGGTAAAGAAATTGTTTCGTTATAATTAAAACTAAAATCTGGTGTGAGGTCAACAAAGCTTTGATCATACGGTAAATAAACATCGTTGAAAAAATTGGCAAAAGCGTTTACAATATCCTCAGGCTGAGTATAAATTTGACCATTGTATTTGATGTCTCCCGGAATTCTAGTTGATTTTCTTTTTGTCGTTAGATATGACCAAAAGAGCTTAGAATCTTGAGGTAAAGCATTTTGAACACACAATATATAGTTGTCGTATGCTACCTTAATCTGCCTCTTAACGAGTGCTCTAAGCCTTTTAAATTCCCCAAGATGGTACTCTGAGTTAGTCCTTTTGAATTTGGCAAAAAACTTGTCTTTCATTCTGATATTCTGTTTTATTTCGTAAGTGTACCACTTAGGAAACTTATTCGGCTTAGTATTTCTGTATAGTGGCACATAAGTGTCCAGAACTGAGTAAATGGTAGCATAAAACTCAGCTACTGCTAAATTGACATCATCATAATGCAGTAGAAAAGACCAATCAACATGAGAAAGGGCATTGTACAACTCAACATAGTCGGCCTTGACAAAGTTATAGCTTCTTTGATCGTTATTTTGCGGAAAACTTTTTAGTCTATCACTGAGTCTACATATGATAAACAAAGAAGGGTGATAGTTATGTTCTGAAATTAGAGGAGCATTAGAGGAGCATTATTATTATTAGAGGAGTCGGGAAAATACTCATTGGATGGCAGAGACACATACCCAACACCCACAGAAATTAAATGTGTGGACTGGAATAGTTGACAACAGAATAGTAGGGCCTTTCTTCTTTGAAGGAACCCTTACAGGAGAAAAATATTTTTTACAAAATGACCTTGTTCCAGCGCTTGCAGTAATTTTTCCTAACGATAACGACCCTGATATTCCTAGGAGGTGGATCGGCAGACGAGGACCGATGGAATGGCCCGCGAGATCACCAGACCTTACACCCCTGGACTATTTCTTATGGGGCTACTTAAAGTCCAAAGTGTACGTTAATAGACCACATAATTTAGAATAACTCCATAAATGTATTATAAATGAAATGCACAGAGTTACCCCAGAAATAATTCATAATGTGCAAGAAGAATTTCTACACAGACTTGCGTATTGTCAAGAAGTCGGTGGGTGGCAATTCGAACACTTAATTTAGGTAGAAAACTTAATGAATTGTATTTGCTTGACATAGGAATTGTTATTTTTTAATGAATAAAATTTACGTTTTCTAACATTCAATCGTAATTTACTCGAAAACTTTCCTATGTAAGATGGCAACATTTTAATACTGTCGGATCGACAATGAAACGATCTTTCAGAATCAAGAAAAAAATAGGGGGTTGCTAGTTAAAAAAAAATGCCGATGACGTCATTACTCGAAAAGAAAAGACGGTTGAAAATCGCCTTTTATGCTAAAATATGTATTTTTTAAATTAAAATCGACCTGTTCGAGGATTTTTCCCAAAAAAAAATTGTTTCGATTTTACTGAATTTATTCCATACTTTAGGCGCGCACTGTTTGTTCATTTGTCCAACAACATATTTTAATTATGTAAGTCCTTAATTTTCTTTTTATAAATTACAAATTGTCCGCCGAATTCATGTCATTGATATTGTAAAATTTTTATTTTCGCTTCCTCTTTACGCAATGATCTATAACACGTTGTTTAATAACAACCGCTTCCACTAATTCCATATTTTCTGGCGGTATTTCGTTTTGTTCTATTTCAAAAAGTCTCCAAAATGCCATGTTGTAATAATATTAGTAAACAAAATATCCCTCTTATTTCTCTCTTTCGCAATTGTAATATGAAGGTGCCTATAATAAATTAAAATTACCTGAATCACATCAAATTCCGCATTGCTGCACTGCACTGCTGGGCAATTTATCAACAACTGAAATTTATGTCCGGTGGCCCAGTGCGGCTATGTTTGTTCGCCGTTTGCCCGCTCGCGCATACTTCAACTGGGCGATCAGACCTGTGTATGGGTATAGCTAAATAAATATACAAGTTTTTCAAATATTTCATTGTCGAGTTGCTGTGTAGCGACCGAACCTAATACATACCGCCTAGCTCTTTGGTCTTCAATTGAGATCGGAAAGTCTATACTAAAATTGTTAAATAATGTAATCGTGTAATGAATTACTTCTTTGATTTTAAAGAAGTACAATCCGTTAAAGTGCCCTGCCGCTTCCACGAAACGCCCTTTGTCACCAGAAAAAAAACCTATAAATATTACCTGTTATGCAACCAAGCNAAGTCGGTGGGTGGCAATTCGAACACTTAATTTAGGTAGAAAACTTAATGAATTGTATTTGCTTGACATAGGAATTGTTATTTCTATAATGAATAAAATTTACGTTTTCAAACATTCAATCGTCATTTACTCGAAAACTTTCCTATGTAAGATGACAACATTTTAATACTGTCGGATCGACAATGAAACAATCTTTCAGAATCAAGAAAAAAATAGGGGGTTGCTATTTAAAAAAGATATCGATGACGTCATTACTCGAAAACAAATGACGATTGAAAATCGCCTTTTATGCCTGTATGTTCATTTGTCCAACAACATATTTTAATTATGTAAGTCCTCAATTTTCTTTTTATAAATTATAAATTGTCCGCTGAATTCATGTCATTGATATTGTAAAATTTTTATTTTCGCTTCCTCTTTACGCAATGATCTACAACCCGTTGTTTAATAACAACCGCTTCCACTAATTCAATATTTTCTGGCGGTATTTTGTTTTGTTCTATTTCAAAAAATCTCAAAAATGCCATGTTGTAATAATATTAGTAAACAAAATATCCCTCTCTTTCGCAATTGTAATATGAAGGTACCTATAATAAATTAAAATTACCTGAATCACAAAATTCCGCATTGCTGCACTGCACTGCTGGGCAATTTATCAACAACTGAAATTTATGTCCGGTCGCCCAGTGCGGCTATGTTTGTTCGCCGTTTGCCCGCTCGCGCATACTTCAACTGGACGATCAGACCTGTGTATGGGTATAGCTAAATAAATATACAAGTTTTTCAAATATTTCATTGTCGAGTTGCTAAAACTACTAACTAAAATTGTTAAAATAATGTAATCGTGTACTGAATATTTCTTTGATTTTAAAGAAGTACAATCCGTTAAAGTGCCCTGCCGCTTCCACGAAACGCCCTTTGTCATCAGAAAAAAAGAACTATAAATATTACCTGTTATGCAACCAAGCTCCCCCTTTTATCCGGCCTCTTAAAAATAACGCTCCTCTCCAACCCTTGTTATTAAATCTCTCTCGGGCCTCTAGCCCCGGGGCTGTGGATATCCAAAGACGACTGACTCCCTATCTCCGATGATTTATGGGGCATTAAGTATTCAGAAATAGAAAAACGCGTTTTTTTATTTAAAAATAAACACGTGTAGACTCCGTAGTGACAGTCTAATATAAACAGTGCCTGGGAACGTGGGAGTTTTTTCCGTGTTTTGCGTTTAGTTGCAGTCAACCACTCAATTAGGGCGCTTTTGTAGCGCTCTAAATGGGAAACGTGTCTGGAAAGATGCCGAGGCTTTAAGGGCGGGTTGGGGGTTGAGTGAGTTCGTCGCTTACGCTTCTATAGTACCTTGAACGGGTGTTATCCGAAATCTATAAAGCGTCATGCCCAATAAACTCCACCAAAATTCTTTCTTATTTAATTCATTAAACGTTTATGATATATGCATTCAGTATAGTGGGGTAATATGGCTATAGTTTTATGACGTCTGACTGAAAATTAACTGAAGCTTGAGTATATGTGATGCAAATATATATCATCAATGTCTGTTGCCAAGACAACAATTAGTTGCCAAGTCGAAATATATTATCCAAGCTGGGAGGTAATATGGCCACAACATTGATATGACAGTGTGGAATTTTCATTAACGAACAGTTAAATTGTTACAAATAGAAATAAAATAAACCAAAGTGTTTCATTATACTTAAATACAAATGGAAAGGCTAGGGGAATATGGATATTAGTAACAGTATTCTGAACATATGGCCACATATGTTGGGGAATATGGCCATATATAATTCTCAAAAATAAACAGTGGTATGTATATTAAAATTACAAGTAGCTATGTTATGTATTAAATATGAAATATGTTACGTATAAATACATATAAACAAAGACATAAACGCTCTGGGGTAATATGGCCTAGTCACTTGATAGAAATATGTATATAAATGTTAAGGAATATGGTCATATGCTATTCTCAGTTATTTAATTAGACATTTAATTTATTTAAAGGAGGATTTTATGTAACATAAATGTTGATCCACCAGGGTAATATGGACAGTATTATAAACTGTTAGGTATGCGTATATGATTTTATTACTAACAAATAAGCGACATTAATTACTAGTAATTCAAATTTGAAAGCTATTCCGCAATATATGTTCGATCGCATATGTTGGGGAATATGGCGATATGCAATAAAAAACAAAAACAATATATTATAAAGTACCAGCAGCTATTTAAAGGTTGTTACATAATATGGACACTTTCTAAGGAATATGGACACTCTAGGGTAATATGGACAGTATCATAAAACACTGTAGGGAAATATGGACAGTATTCAAGAAATATGCTCATAAATGTTGATATTGAATAATATTAGCTGACTATTATCCAAATGTAGGGTAATATGATCACAATGTTGGGAGAATATGGATATATACAATTATCACATAAAAAATAATATATTGAAAGCAACTATTTAAGAGTTGTTATGAATTAGTTGTACATAGGTATAGATAACAACACAGGCACACAGGGGTAATATGGCCATATATAATTCTCATAAATAAACAGTGGTATATTAAAATTACAATTAGCTATGTTATGTATTAAATATGAAATATTTATGTATAAATACATATAAACAAAGACATAAACGCTCTGTTGTAATATGACCTAGTCACTAGATAGAAGTATGTCCATAAATGTTAAGGAATATGGTCATATGCGATTCTCAGTTATTTAATTAGATATTTAAAGGACATAGTATTTTATGTAAATATAAATATAAATGTTAGCCCACCAGGGTAATATGGACAGTATTATAGACTGTTAAGTATGTGTATATGATTTTATTACCAACATATAGACGATATTAATTACTAGTAATTCAAATTTGAAAGCTATTCCGCAATATATGTTCGATCGCATATGTTGGGGAATATGGCGATGTGCAATAAAAAACAAAACAATATATTGAAGGTACAAGCAGCTATTTAAAGGGTGTTACGTAATATGGACACTATTTAGGGTAATATGGACACTCTAGAGTAATATGGACAGTATCATAAAACACTGTAGGGAAATATGGATAGTATTCAAGAAATATGTTCATAAATATTGATATTGAATAATATTGGCTGACTGTTATCCAAATGTAGGGTAATATGATCAAATATGTTGGGGGAATATGACTATATACAATTATCACATAAAAATGATATATTGAAAGCAACTATTTAAGAGTTATTATGGATTAGTTGTACATAGGTATAGATAACAACACAGGCACACAGAGGCAATATGGCCATATATAATTCTCATAAATAAACAGTGGTATATTAAAATTCCAAGTAGCTCTATTATATATTAAATATGAAATATGTTACGTATAAATAACGACATAAACGCTCCGGGGTAATATGGCCTAGTCACTAGATAGAAATATGTACATAAATGTTAAGGAATAGGGTCATATGCAATTATCAGCTATTTAATTAGATATTTAAAGGACATAGTATTTTATGTAAATATAAGCATAAATGTTGGCCCACTAGGGTAATATGGACAGTATTATAGACCGTTAGGTATGCGTATATGATTTTATTGCTAACAAATAAACGACATTAATTACTAGTAATACAAATTTGTAAACTATTCCCCAATATATGTTCGATCGCATATGTTGGGGAATATGGCGATGTGCAATAAAACACAAAACAATATATTGAAGGTACAAGCAGCTATTTAAAGGGTGTTACGTAATATGGACACTCTAGAGTAATATGGACAGTATCATAAAACAGTGTAGGGAAATATGGACAGCATTCAAGAAATATGTTCATAAATGTTGATATTGGCCGACTATTATCCAAATGTAGGGTAATATGATCACATATGTTGGGGGAATATGACTATATACAATTATCACATAAAAATGATATATTGAAAGCAACTATTTAAGAGTTGTTATGGATTAGTTGTAATATGGACAGTATCCTAGCCGTTTAGGCATATGTCGAGGAAAAACGTATATGATCAACCTTTATTACTGACAAAATAAACAACCGTAAAACCTAATAGAGTCAAATACAATTCCTAGATTGGTGTAACTACCAATGTTGGGGTAATATGCACGTGGTGTTATTATTAAATTTTTATTTCATTTGAGAATCATATTACTACCAATGACGTCCATATTCCCCTACATTACACAAATTGAGAAAGTTGTTTAAATGTTGGCAAATGTTTACACCTGTTGATAGTAAAAAATCTTGTGTTTTACTTTGTGCTTAAACAAATGATATAAATCAACGCGTGTATCGCGTAAGGTTATCAATCAAGCACGCCTCCTTCACAGTCCAGGAAGATTATGAATTAGAAGGAACGCGAGAGAGCTTTGGAAGCTTCAGGGGCAGGTGCCGCTAATGCCTGTATTGAAAATACGGGTTGCGGCACGCCTACGTTTGCATCTTACATTTCGGTATCGGAATCTAAGTTCGACAGTGAATTGCGGGTAACCTGAAAGGCCTCGGCATGAATATTTTCCGGTAGAGTGACGTCTAATGGATCATCTGTCTGTACGATAGCACTCCAAACGGGGAAATCGAGCTCGATTAAAAATGTACCATTGTATAGGAGCTAGGGTGTTTTTTCAACAAATATGATGTGTGTTAACGGTTTATTTCAAGGATATGTCGTTTCTACTATCAGAAGCTGCGGATAGAATTGATGAATTGTGGCAAGACCTTTGGGTTTCTTTTTAAATTATCTACAAAGACGTTTTGAACGTTTGTTGCTTCATTTTTTTACACTGCCTCTCTGATATATACAATATTAGTCACGCCGGGACATTGTACCATTCTTTTATGTAATTTGTGGGTTTCCCAGTAATTTAAAAAACAAATAGATTCTATTTTGGTGTATTTATTATTCGATTTCGAGTTTACGATTACCATATACGTGAAAGGAATATTATTCGAGCCTGAAAAATCTATGACCTTCTCCCGTCAGTTATTTGTAGGTATCTGATTTGAATAAAAAATAAAATAATTTTGTGAAATAAGATATCATTTTACTCTTTCTATTGTGTACTTCTAGTGACACACGATCTTTGATGCGTATCATAATCGCCCGTGCAAAAAAACTTTTTGTCTTGTTTAGATTTTTTATTTCATGGGAGTGTATAGTTATTTTCATTGATATTTTTAATATCATCGCATTTTATATTACAAAAATACGCTTGTGTACGTCCAATGCCGTCGAAATACATCTACATGCAATTAATAAAACACTATATCTTGATTTAAGTAATATTTGTCAGGGAATATTGTTGTGAATTATTAATTATGTGTCTAGCCCACCGCCCACGCCGTACAGTATTGTGTATTCGAGATATAAAGGGGACAATTATGAAAATGAAGTAGGTACCTATAACTATTCAAGTTCTTACCTTCACCTATGCATTAAATTATTAATTTGTGACTTCTCTTAAATAAATTTTCGATTTATATGCGTCCGCTGACTTTGTCGCCGTAACATTTTTCCATATAGCCTATTTAAATAGCAATCAATCGAGCAAGATGGTGAAATACAAAAAGTACGGTAAAGTTACATTATTTATCTTAAGTCTTCCTTATTTTGTAAAAGTCATAGTTCAGGTGGATGGTTTTAGGTACCAAAACCTTTAAAAACAACCCACCATCGATGGTAGATTTTGGTAGTGCGTTGTGATTTCTTCGCTATGGCTTCTGGTGTGTTTGTCTCTTTAGTCGAAGTGTTTCATTATTTTCGTTTGTCAAAAACTTTTGTCGCGCGTCATTTATTTCCGACAAAAAAAATAGTGTCATTTGTTTCTGTCAAGAGAGGTGTTACCAACTTTGTTTCTGTCAAAAAGGTGTCGCATCGTTTCGTCATTTGTTTCTGTCAAAGAGGTGTCATGTCCTTTCGTCATTTGTTTCTGTCAAAAAGGTGTTACATCGTTTCGTCATTTGTTTGTGTCAAAGAGGTGTCACGTCTGCTTATAGTTGTTCGATGTCGTGCGTTTCTGTTTTAAAAATAGTATTTTTCGGATATCCACACAAAAAATAATCTAAATGAGTTAAAGCTGTTTTACATTGACAATTTATTGATCAATTAATTGATGAAGTCGCTTCATCAAGAAATTGGACAAGCGTAATGCACTAAATCAGCTGTCAAATAACTTCATCAATTTATTCATCAAGTTCTTGACGAATTAGAGCATATTTGCTTCTTTGATTCATTGGTAGAACTTATTCATAAGTCAAAAAACTTGACAAAGTCTGTAGCAGTGTAAAACCACACTGTTTACCAATAAATTCGTGAATTAATTGATGAAGAACTTCGTCAATTTATTGATGAATAAATTGTCAATGTAAAACAGGCATTAGATCCGGTGACCTCGCTGGCCACAACCC
The DNA here is from genome assembly GCF_000390285.2 of Anoplophora glabripennis. Classification (NCBI taxonomy): domain Eukaryota; kingdom Metazoa; phylum Arthropoda; class Insecta; order Coleoptera; family Cerambycidae; genus Anoplophora; species Anoplophora glabripennis. The sequence goes on along the minus strand of NW_019416615.1, from coordinate 343,351 downwards.
TTGAGTAATCAGTCCATTATCGTGAAATTCTTCCAAAAATTGAATTGTTGCCCTCGCAGTTGCCCAATTTTGTTGAAAGTAACCTACTTGATGTAATTGTGCTAAAAATGGCTCTAAAATAATGGTTCGATATTTTTCAACATTTAGTTTCATAAAAAAATACAGGATACAGGACCCATTATAAATCTTCGTGATATCGTCTACTTTTAAGAGGTGTAAACTGCTTTCCACAAATGTAAGAGGATTTTCAGGCTCTATAATTTTGCATAACCTGATATATGAAACCATGCTTCGTCAGTGACTGACGGCAATTCTAATAAATTATTATTAGTGTTATCTGTAAACCACTCACAGTACCAAGTTGTCATATATTTACCATTTCCTATACTATTTAAAGTAAAAGCTTACAGTTAAAATTGGTCGGCGATAATCCTCAAATGGAAGAGAAATCCTAACAAGTAGGCTTTTACGGACATATTCGAGAAACGCATTAAGATAACTAATTCGATATACGGCGTGTTCTCTGCAACGTGTTCCAGTAGAAACTACTTTTCCCTCTTAGTTATGGTTCAAGTTTTGACGTTGTTTTTCAAACTCTTTTATTGAATCTACTAATTTTGATTCTGATGTGCAATATAAAGTATTTAATAATAGAATTCTATCTGTCCCTATAATAAAATTCTGTCCGTCCCTAATGTTATTCTATATACAGGGTGTCCCAAACTCGATAGTATGGGCTTACTGTGAGGATACAAAAAATTTAAATAAAATTTTCCATTTTCAATCGAAAGTATTATTTTTGGGATTTGAGAGACGACTAATGATGTCATCATTTTTTCCAGAAACATTCCGATTTTTTGATCCCGATGATTTGGGATAGAGGGGGATTAGCCCTCTTTATCCTGCCTCATCTCGTATAGGCCTGGACAGCCTTCGTAGGTGGGCCTCATCCGTCGCCTACCCCGACTGCAAATGCGGCCGGTGTAGGCGCTTTGTGGGACCTCCTTTTGTCCTGGCTGGGTCCCGCCGGCTAGGGCCCTTTCGGTGCAAGGATCAAGTAGTCGTTGGAAAATAATTGAATGTTTGTTGTTTAAAGTGCATAAATGTCACAAAATACTTGTCATTACTCAATACGGACGTCAAACGTATAACTTTAGTGCTTACAGATTGTTTTCTCATTCAGAAAAAGTTGATATGTTGCTAATTTACGGCGAGTCACAAATTCAAGAAGAGCTGTATAGTTATATCCAGAGCGTCTCATTCCTGATCGTAGAACCTTTACAAGATTGGAGGCGACCTTGCGACGAAATGAAGATGCATTTTCTGTTCGGAAAAACCAAATAATTGACCGAAGGGTAAGAAACAACGTTAATATAGCTAGACTTACAGTATTTCGAACAAATTGCACGAAATTCTATACGGCAGACTAGCCGGGAATTGAATTTGTAAAAACTGTTACATACTTTGTAACATTTTTTAACGATTCAAAGGTTTCAAAGTAAAACCAGCAGAAAACGTCCTTGTCTTCCCACAACAATGTAATACCAGTAACACAAAGCAGCTCCGATTCACCTAATTGCAATTAATAGTACGGTATGTAATACGTAAGAGCAGCGACAGAAAAAAAGTTGTACAAAGACACGCATCTCGACGTTGTAGTGGATGTAATTTTTTTCCCCCGCCTCTCGTACCAGCCTCCAGTCGATTCACATGCGCTGTTTTTTGCGGCGTTTTAGAAACAATCTCGAGTCCGCTCCTGAAGCCGTCCGGGCATTTTCCCGTCAAATTGAGACGTCTCAAAAGTCCGTAATTACAGGTAGTAATTACAGTTGATTGCAGCGACAAACGAGCCACTCGACTGCGCCATGTTTAAACTGAAAGCTTAGTGCCGTTATTACGTCCCGGAGTAAATGTAATACGGCCCTAAAGCACGAGAGCCGTTTCGCTTTGTATCCCGAATCGGTACGGAGACAGTAATTGTCTTTTTCAACTTCGGAACTGCGACCGAAGCGGCTGGCTTCCAGCTAACGAGAGCCATACGTGCCGCTGTTTAACGTACGGGAGTCGGGAATGATTTGTTCGTATTTGCAAACGTGGAATGTGGTTAGAATGGTGTAATTTTATTGTTTTGCACCTTGCTGTAACGAAAAATGGTTAATTAGATACGTTTTATCAGATTTCGTACGTTAAATGAGCTCTACTAATGCATAGCTGGACGAAATTGAACAAAAAACACATTGAAAAATAACGTAAACATTTTTTCCGGGCGTTTTTTTAATGTCCCAACGTCATTTAACGTATTTAAATCATTTCTATCCAGTTAACTCATTTCTTCTGCTATAAATATATCCAAACTGTATGTTGTAACATACTCGTTATAGTTTATACAACGTACAATTTAAAAAATGGTACGTTATCAGGTATTAAGCATTAAAATTGGCACGTTATATCAAGTGTACGTTTTAAGAACATAATAACGAAATCAAAATATAAATCTGTTTCATAAACTTTTTTAGTGAACGTTCATGTTATGATAATTGCATAGCAGGACGAAATTGAACAAAAACACCTTGAAAATAACGTAAACATTTTTCCCAGGCGTTTTTTTAATGTCGCAACGTCAATTAACGTATTTAAATCATTTCTCTATCCAGTTACCTCTTTTGTTCTGCTATAAATATATTCAAACTGTATGTTTGTAGCATATGCGTCATAGCTTATATAACGTACAATTAAAAATGGTACGTTATCAGGTATTAAGCATTAAAATTGGCACGTTATATCAAGTGTACGTTTTAAGGACATAATAACGAAATCAAAATATGATAAATCTGTTTCATAAACACTGTACGTTTTTAGTGAACGTACATGTAACGATAATTGCATAGCAGGACGAAATTGAACAAAAATACCTTTAAAAATAACGTAAAAATTTTTCCCGGACGTTTTTTTTAATGTCCCAACGTCATTTAACATATTTAAATCATTTCTATCTAATTATCTCTTTTCTTCTGCTATAAATATATCCAAACTGTATGTTTGTAACATACTCGTCATAGTATAACGTATAATTAGAACTCGTACGTTATCAGGTATGAAACATTAAAATTGGTACGTTATATCAAGTGTACGTTTTATGAACATAACAACGAAATTAAAATATAAGTCTGGTTCATAATACACTGTACGTTTTTAGTGAACGTACATGTAACGAAAGCTGGTTATTAAAAAGGATTTACCAAATGTTGTACCTTAAATGATCTCCACCATAAAAAATGGCAAATTTACTTCCGGAAGTATTTTTTTTAATTTCCCAGCGTAATTTAACGAATTTAAATGATTTCTATGCATTTTACCTCTTTTCTTCTGCTATAAATGCATCCACACTGTAGGTTTATAACATACTCGTCATAGCTTATATAACGTACAATTAAATCTGGTACATTATCGGGTATCAAGCATTAAAATTGGTACATTATATCAAGTGTACGTTTTATGAACATAATAACGAAATTAACATATAATAAGTCTAGTTCATAATACACTGTACGTTTTTAGTGAACTACATGTAATGAATGCTGGTCAATTAAAAAGTTTTTATCAAATGTTGGACCTTGAAAAATGACAAACATCCTGGACGTTTTTTGTGTGTCACAATGTCATTTAACGTATTTAAATGACCTCTGTTTAGTTTACCTTTTTTATTTTGCCATAAATACATCCAATCTCTGGTTGTAACATACTCATCATAGCTAATATAACGTCCCATTAAAACTTACGTACGTTATCGGGTATCAACCATAAAAATTAGTACGTTATATCAAGGGTTCATTTTAAGAACATAACTAAATCAAAATACGACAAATCTAGTTTATAATGTACTGTACGTTTTTAGTAAACGTACATATGGCATGTGAGAGTACGTATGTTAACAAAATTTGTCCCATTTCGTGTAAACACAACTTCATCTGTAACTGATACATCAAGCGGAAATCGGAGACATTGAATGTTTTGTTATAACAACCCTTCATTATTGATTGAGACAGTCTAGGTACTTGTTAAAATATTCGCATTGTGGAGGTGTTCTTCCACAATGTTTAAAATTATATTTTGTATAGATACATTTTGTGAGACTTATGTAAACAACAAACCACAGTAATACACCGCGAATTTTGTACCTTCTCGACTGTTTTTATTTATTTATACTACAAGGGATGGTTTTATCGTCGCTTTCACTTAATGTATATTTATTCTTTCTCTCAACCAGGGGTCTGAGTAATCCACGAAGATCATAAAGGCCCTACGGCAGAACCTTGATGCATAAAAGCTTAGATCAGAATTTATGCTAGAAGGGCTCCTCTCGTTAAAAAATTGATAGGACCCTCACTGATAGGTTTGGTGTGTTGGGTTCTGTTGTAGAATATGTAGTATTTTAAGTTGTTCAAAAAAAGCGATAAACAACCAGTCTGGTATTATTCGTAATGTGAATGTGTAAAGTTATGGAAGCAATGCTTCCATAGAACGACACCTATTGGCTAATAACCAACAATTTTATCGGCGCTTTTGCGTTTGGTCAGGGGAATTAGCCGAAGCTATATTTTCGACTCGTAAATTTTAATGTAATTTAACGCCCTTACGAGCACACGAAAACGACGTCTAGTAAACATAGAATCCGCTCTGTTATAAACTTTAATCGAGTTGAATTAAATTCGGAAGATAAGTGCATTTAAATCCATTAACGAAAACACCAGCCAGAGCATCCAGTGCGTTTGTTGTTGGTAAATTGTTCGAGAGTTTCGCATGTACGATTACATGTAAGTACACTAATAAAACTGTTTACGTTACTTGTTAAATACATTTTCTTGTAAACTGCCATCAAATGTATGGAAAACGATCAATGTCATTCAGATCCGGACAGCCTACTGGCCACCACAACTCTTTAACGTTCCGTCTTGTATTAAATCCAAACAAAAACACTCCCGTTCGCGCCAAAGCGATAGAAGGCGAAACACCAAGACCACCCCGCGTCCCTTTCCCGACCGCACGGTGGATATTATTCGTCCGCCAACTTTAATTAAATAACTTCGCGACACCGGAAACCGGCCGGCGCACGTATGTTTGTTTTGCGGGGTTGGCCGCGACCCGAGAGGGTTGGGGCTAATGCACGCCGAAGGAAATTAAACACAGTCTGAAGGAGGCGGTAGGGGGTGGGGCGGAGAGAATTAAAAATTACATTGTATGCGCGACCTAGATTCTCAAGAAAAATCCATACGGCGGGCTGTCGGCCCGCTTAAGTAATGGACGGATCGGGACATCAAAAATGACGGTCACCGCGAGTCGAGGGGACGGTTATTTTCCGTTCCGGTGTGGTAATTACGGCGGTAGGGTTCTATTATGTTCTGGTGGGGAGGAATTTTCTGACCGTATTCGCGTATTCAAATTACGTCCACAGAGATAGACAATACGACTAACTAAAATTTGTATCACGCATTAACAGTATATTATATTTATTACTCTACTCTACTCATCGTGTAGACCTATATTAGAAAAATGTCTATCGCCGGACTTCGTTATGGGACATCTGCGGACCCATCAAAGAACGTGATCGAACATCGACCCTGGTACCTTGCAATTCACTAACCAGGAACGGAAATGTAGGAGACTTCAAATTTATTGCTATTTTCATTGTATAAAGCCTAAAGGGGGACATCTTTACATATAAATTTCTTGTTACGGACTCTACCCCTCTGGGGAGGGGGGGAGCCCCCCAAAATTTAAATATGGAAAGAGGGTTAAGTGAAACATCGTTTGAAAGGTATTCTAATTCTCTACACAACCGTGTTTTTTTTTTAATTTGACCGATTAGTTTCGGAGATACAGGTTTTTAACAATAATTATCATTACATGTCAATTAAGTATTCAAATTGATGACTTCCAGCCTCCATACAGTAGTATAAGTTTTGTAAAAAGCGTTCATGCACATTTTGTAACATTTCTGGAGTAATTTGACGACATTCGTTGACAATGCGTATATCTTGAAGGGAAGTAGGTGGAGTGAAATAAATTTTGGACTTTAAGTGACCCCACAAGGAAACGGGGCAGAAACATAGCCGCACTGGGCGACCGGCCATAAATTTCAGTTGTTGACAAATTGCCTAGCAGTGCAGTGCAGCAATGCCGAATAGTAATATATTTTAATGAAAATGTAAATGTTTAAATAAAATTATTTGAGGACATAAATAATTCAAATATGTTGTTGGCCAAATGAACTTAGAATAGAAATATTCTACACTTTATATACAAATTATTATTTTTTATCTTTAGCAGAAAACATTTTTAGGGGCGTCTATGAAACTCATTAAATTTTATTGCTAGGCGTTTTGATATATGTTCAACTGACTTCGGAAAGATTATAAGAAAAAAGGATCGATCAACAACTGTTGGTTGTGTATGAGTCATAAAATATTCTTGGGTTAGAATCGGAGAAATAACGACAATTATGATGATTAACGGTGCCATTAACGGAAAAAAATTAAAAATTTATTTTATATTAAACGTTTTATCAAAAAGTTTGCAAATAAATTTGTATTTTTGGGGGGTTGTCCCCCCTCTTCCTAGAGAGATAGAGTTTTTAACAAGAACTTTATGTGAAAAGATGTCCCCCGATCAAAAATCGACCTGTCTCGGCGTTTTTCGGAAAATTAATTTTCTTGAGAGATATTCACTTTGCTTTGTTTTCAAGAGCCCACCCTGTATATCTTGCATATTTATATTTCTGGTTCCCAAGAACATCGACTTCATTTGATAAGATTTTTTAGAAAAACATTGAATTTGTGGAATTGTCTTAATTCCTTTAAAATAGTGTAAACGCGAACTTATGACTTGATTTCTTTTATTACATCCGCGAACTATCCAACATTTTCTACATCTGACTTTCGTACATCCTATTTTTGTAGATTATCTATCATTTAATTAAAAATTAGCCTAGTGATCAAAACGTGGCTCGTTTTTTTATACTTACAACGAAATTCTTACCAGTTTGCGCACGTTTTCGTCATTTCGGTTCTTAAAAAAATACTTAACAATCGTTTTTCTGTTGTTGCTTTTTATCAAACGGACGATCGAGGCCAGTGTTGATTTTTACAACCGTTCGCAAGGAACCAACTTTCATCATTGCTGTTACTCCTTAAATCTAATAACATTTAATCCGGCTAAGTAATAAAAATAGGTGGCTCTTACTCGTAGATCCTATAAATAAATGAATAAATCACCAAGATGTGAAAAAACAGATACATAGATTAGAACGGAACAGCTGTGGGTATGATGTATAGTCGTAGCCTAGAATGTGGCGAGGTTCTTATCTGGCCTGTAACGTTCTTGTTAATCGCGATGTTAAAGGTATCGATCACATCAAAATTCTCGTGCTCGGCACACCGAAGTGGTATTTTCGGAAGTATATCCTCGTCAGAATTCTCTAAATTCTTGCGAAATATAGGTGTCACAGAAACGCGGATCTTTTCGCCCCGATAAACCTGAATGCGGTTCTAGATTTCAGGCATGCAGGAATAGTTTTTTATTATGCCGAGTAGTGTGTTGAAACATTTTAATTTAAACGTACGAGGTCTGGTCAGAAAACAGCCGAACTTTGTTTTTTTGAACATTATTATTAATTTTATACATTATTGGCTCTTGTCTTCCTCAAAGTTCTTCCCATATGAAATTCTCATACTTTTCCCAGCGCTGTTTCTCTTTCGCGAAGTAATCCGGGATAGCTTCATATGAAATGGTCTTTAAAGTTTGCAAACGGCGTCCCTTCAACGCTGATTTTAATTTTAAAAATGAGAAAAAATTGCGAGGAGCCAGGTCTGGCGAGTAAGGAGTGTGAGGCAGGACAGTAATCTGATGTTTGGTACAAAACCGACGACTGGTCTTTTTTGCAGATTTACAATTCCATTAAAGTCGGAAAATAAAAACAGTGAGCATCACTTTGACCTTAGATCGAGACTAACGTGCTTTCTTGGAGCACACATTGGGGAAAATCGACATGTTAGGCGACAAAAGTCTGTATCGACGTGAATTTTCAATTGAAATCATTGAAGCTTCGCATCCTATAAGTTTTTTAGTCTAAAAGCACTGCCAAAAGTAAAAACCGATACAGCAAATATACTGTGACTGCCAAAAGTGGTATTGAAATGTTTTCGGGCTACATCAGATCCTCTAAAAATTAAAAATCCAATAATATGACATAGTTTATTCATTAATAACTATATTTGCTTAAAATAGTTATTAAAAAAACATCAAGTTTTGTTTCCATTTTTAATTTGAAATATTCATTTAATAAAAAATGTATTTATTAATTAATAATTAGATGTCAGAGAGAACCGCAATTCAATGGCATGCCAAGCTGCTCAACCGAAACATGCGTAAGCCGTTGCCTCAGAATGCTTTTCACGTTCACGGCACATCAGTATACTGTTGCCTTTATTATGGTGCGGATGTTACGTAATAATCCCTTTCCGTTGGTGTATTGTAGACAATTTAATTTGTTGATTTTTAATAAATAATGCGTAAGCCTATGTCTCGCTACACAGTTCTAACGTCCTAATAATCAGCAACTTCATACCAGCTACATAAAAATTTTTATATTATTCTTTTTATTTTTACGTTTTATTTTGCAGCGTTAATATGTTAAAAAATATTCTGTCAGTCATTAAATCATTATAAAATAATACAGGGTGTAAGATGTTTGACTGCCATTACTTCAGCATGAGATAGGGTAATCATAAATGAACAAAAAAGTTGTATATTGCAGGGGCGTAAGATTAACAGTATTCAAAGTACAGCGATTGGGGAGTTTCATCACAACGTGACAACAGCGCTTAACCTGCTGATGCACACCACGTGTACACGCGGCAGACTTGTCCTACGGAATAAATGTAAACAACTATTATTGTGACACATTTAGTAAATTTCAAGACAGTTGTTTTCCATTTTTTAAATAAATAAAATAAAATGTACGATTTTGTAGTACGAAGATAGTGTTGTGCTTAGTGTTAGCTCGAATTTTAGTAATTATGATTCTCTTAAAACAGGAACATACGCACAAGTACAAAACAATCTACAACATATGCTCAAAATGTCCACCACCATTTTCGATGTACGCACGACACTTTCGAATCCAATTTTCGCGCACTCGTTGGAAAACACCTCGAGAAAAGGAAATACTGGTACGCAAAAAACACTCCGACACGGTCCAATTCCAGATACCAACTGAATTGCGTATTGTTGGACATTTTAGTACCTCGTGTTAATTGTCGCGTTGTTGTCACATTGCTCGATATGAATTTTATCGAATTTTAAATTTATTACAACGCTAATTATTTTTTAGAATTAAACAAAAAAGTGATAAACATCGTATTTTATGGTATTCAATGCACGCAGTTATGTCAATATTCCTTAATTAATCCAACTTTTATACATCAAGTTGAAGATTTTGATAATTTTTTTCTCGGAAATGGTTCAGTTTAGGACCCATATCATATAAGGTTTTTTTGTTTATTTTAACGTATTCTATCGTCTGTTAAAATTAAGGCAGTCAAAGCTCTAACACCCTGTACAATGTACAACGAAGAGTTATTTAACAATTTACAGTCAAATTTTCAATACGATAAATTGAATAATAAAAGTATATTTATTTTAAGTTTTCGCATTTGATTCTGTTTATCTCGTGAACCAATAACTCTACAGTTTACATAGTGGGGACTTTTTTATAGTAAAATTCATTTCCTAAAAAAATGTCATTTACTATTTTGCTGTAAATCTAGTCGTTTATGAGAAAAATCTATAAAAATGTACTTTAAGATTTCTTTGCGTTCAAACCTTTCAAGTCGCGTAAGATCCTATGGGTACTTTCAAAGACAAAGATTTCTCCATAATTATCGCCTATAGACAATAAAATAACATAAAATGCAGCCGAGATGTAGATATTTATTAAAAAAAACCGTATGTTTACGTGTTAAATAGGTAAGAAAATTTTAAAATCAAGTAGCGAGTATTTGTAATTAAAATTAAGAGCTGAAATTTGGTGGGAACTTTTTTTTCCAATGTTTAGTGGCTCTACTAGGTCATACTAGTTGATTTTTAATTTTTAGAGGATATAATGTAGCCCAAAATCATCTCAGTAACACTTTTGGTACACTGAAAAAAAAGTATTTGGATTTTGCTGCAACTCGATGCTGCATATTCAATTTTTCATTCACTTCTGCAATTTCTCTGAGATTTCTCAATCCACGATTTGCACGCACCAGATCTTTGACTTTTCTGAATGTGGGACTCATCAGTTGAAGTCGAAGGCCATCCCGGTCGAGGATAATCTTCAATCGACTGACGACCGCACAAAAAATGTGTCGCGATTTTTTTTTCTAATTTTTTAAATAAAAACTTAAGAGATATTTTAGAAAGTCAAGTAGTCGATGTAGGTCTTGATAAATAACAAATTTCCTGATTTTCATTTTGCCCTGCATATGTAGAATGGCATACGATTCGATTTGACAAGTTTTCAATTCGCGCAATTTTCTTATAAATAAAATATAACCCGCACAACAAAAATCCTCACTTAAGTTTCAACAGATCCTCCCTCATACGGATAAGCGGTTTGCTTGCACCCTTTTTAATTTGTCGATTGGAACGAAACCAGGCCGAGGGGCATCGATTATTGTCGGATTGTAGGAGCCCAATCGAAATCGGCTTCCCGTCGTCCATCTGTTACCGGGAACGATACATCTCGTAGGGAATCCTCTAAAACTGCCATTAAATTCGGCCTTACAGTACACAGAATGGCCCCGTACGTGTCGCCAAACAGGTCGATAGAGCGGGGCTGGCGGAGAGAGGCCGCGTTGCCAGGTCTACCCGGAAAGTCGTGCTTTTGCTACTTTTCACTTTGCAAAAAATAGTGGGCAGATTTATATAAACCTTGCTCTGGAAACCCACCATTTCCGAGGCGTAGGTTTCAATTTTTTTTGTGCTCTTAGTTATATTTAAATTTGAAGTCTTTAAGTTGCATATGGTTAGGGTTCCCGACATGTGTGTTTTTTATTGATTTTTATTTGGACTTCTGAAGGAACATAAAAGAAAAGAACAGATGCAAGCTCAAAATGATGCCTACACGCAAAAAAAAATCTTGATTCAAATGTACAACGTTTGATTTTAAGGTATCACACGTTTATATATACCGAACAAAATATTTTTTTCTTTCAAGAAAGTTATTTATTTATTTAAATACTTTAAAAATAGGCAGCATTTTGAAATAAATATTTGAATTACGGTTAAACGAATTCTATTCTTAATTTTATGATCTACATAGATTTTATAGAAACATCTTTTGTCTTCGTTTGTTTAATACAAAACTGTTTTGGTCAAATGATTTTATATACTTATTTTAAGAATATATTTGGATATAAATATTTCTCAGTAATAAAAAATGTTTTGTTTCAAACTCACACCACCTAGAACAACAGCTAGGATCGTTCGTAAGTTTAATCAACTAGACATAGGTCGGTTTGGGACTTATTGATGATCCTCATCGTTATGTTTTAGAACGACCCAGCTGCTTTAGTGCTGCTTTAGTGTCGTTACTCACAAGAAAATGTGTATACAAAGAGCGTAAGTGCCGACTCCATCTATCGTGCTACTTCCCACTTACGCCATTCTGTGACCTACAATTTTCTTTCAAGAAAACATAAGTTTGACTATAACATTCTCAAATTTCTAGTTTTCGGAAATCTTCGAACGCGTTTTTCTCGAAACCGCATTTTTTTTATTTCCGGTAACTCTAGCTTAAAAACTTATGAACTGATCGTGACGAAAGTTGAAAGTGAGTTTGTCTATGAAATTACAAGGAACATGAACCAATAATTGGGATAATATTATAATTTTAAGGGTGTTTGTTATTCGAAATAAGTGAAAAAAAATTGAGAAAATCGATGCATTTTTTTCAAACACATGTCAAAACTTCAATTTTCACAATTTTTGCCCGCAATGAGGTTCATATTCGAAGAAGACATGTAAATAATGCAGGAAAACAACAACAAAAATTAGTAGATTTGCACTGAAAAAAATGTATTTGGATCAAATGAGCAGATATTTTTAAATGGAATTATTTGCTGCAAATGTTATTTTATTCTATTCAAATGTATATACTTTCGTCAAACTATGAGAAATATCTGGTAATCTATAATTTTTCTTAGAATTTATATTACTTGTTAATTTAGTATTAATGTAGGAATTATTCAAGACAAATGTAGCATATTATAATCAAACTTATGTTTTCTTGAAAGAAAATTGTAGCAGGTCACAGAATGGTGTAGGGGAGAAGCAGCACGATAGATGGAGCTACTTACGCTCTGTGTATAGACATCTCCTTGTGAGTAACGACACTAAAGCAGCTAGTTCTAGATCGTTCTAACGACATAATGATGAGGACCAACATAAGTCTCAAACCCACCTATATCTGGTTGGGTATAAACTTACGAACAATCCTGGCTGTTGTACTAGGTGTTGTGAGTTTTAAAAAAATACTTTTCATTACCGAGAAAATATTTATATCCAAATATATTCTTAAAACAAATATATACAATCATTTGACCCAAAACTATTCAAATTTATATTAAACAAACGATACATTAATATACAATACAAAACATGTTTCTATAAAATCTACGTAGGTCATAAAATTAAGAATAGAATTCGTTTAACCGTAAGTATCAAATATTTATTTTAAATGCTGCCTATTTTTAAAGTAAGAAATTATATTTCTGGGTAAAAATTTAAAGTATTTAAATAAATAAATAATTTTCTTTAAAGAAGAAAATATTTTCTTGAAGCAAGAAATGTTTTTTTTGCCTGTAGTTCAAAGTATTGATTAACGATTCATAGAAGGCTGGAGTCAAAAATAACTATTTACGATCGTCAACTTGTTTCAGTTTCTTTACCCACGAAATTGCATAACATTTTCGTTCCGTGGTGCGGAATAAAAAGTTTTATAAAACTTTGTCCCATTAAATTATGTCCATTTCCTCGCGACACCCTGTATCAGTAGTAATTTTTTTTTACATATACAGCGATTCTGTTGAAGACATACAGTCGTTTAATTAACACACGAGGACTTCCAAAAAAAATACCCAGATCTAGGTAAACTCGCCCGACTTGGCACCGCCGCTCGGATCGTCCGATAACACGGGCGCGTGTGTGTGCCCCCGGCCCGACGCCGTCCCCGGCCAGGGGGGGCGGCAGACGACCTCGTATTATCGTTTCATATCTCCCGTTCCCCATTTTCGAAATAAAATATCGCAACCCTGCCGTCCCGCTCATTTGTTACGTTATTATTTCTCGAGACGGCGGCGTTGACGCGCTGGCGATTTATTTTACGGGCAGGAAAATGTATTATCGAAGGGTCTCGTCACGCTACGGGCCGGGAAATGGATCGGGAGACCTAACTACTGGGGGGAAAAAAATTGCCGCTTTGGTGTTGACGCAATCAATTATTGGTTCATGTTTCCTTTAGACCCTCTTGTTTAAGAAAGTTAATAACGCGACCCACTTTGAATAAATTATCTAAAAGTGTGTCCAAACATGCAGAACATCGTAACGCAACAGAACGTCGTAACAGAACATTGCCTGCAACAGAACATCGTAATGTAACATGCAAGAGAACGTCGTAACAGAACATTGCATGCAACAGACCAACGTAATGTAACATGCAACAGAACGTCGTAACAGAACATTGCCTGCAACAGATCATCGTAATGTAACATACAAGAGAACGTCGTAACAGAACATTGCCTGCAACAGAACATCGTAACGTAACATGGAACAGAACATCGTAACGCAACATCTTCACGCAACAATTTAGTGTACGCAACTGTGATACGTAGATAGGGATAATCGTTATATTCTCAGGGTTTTTGTGGGAGTGTATAATCTAAGCCTGTTATGTCCATTTTCAAGGCACCTTTTTATCTTTTTAAGAAACTTTAAGTGACAAACTTTATGGCCACTATCTATAATCACGCTGTACATACATTTTTTCACATTAATTCTCCGATTGTGATGTCATATCTTCACAGCATGAGCCCCGCCTTAAAGAATACATGTAACCTTATTCATCAATATGCTTGTTCATACACACAATATGTGGGATCGTGTGTGAAATTCATTATTGAAATATTTCGAATTAATGCTAAATGTATTTTTTTATTTACTCTTAATCGTTACATGCAGTTTTGCCAAGGCTGCTTTAGACACCGTTCATTCTCTATTTTTAGCAGCAGCGCGCTAGAAAAGGTTATTGGAAATGGTGAGATGCATTTTTATGCTTCTACCCCCTGGTTATTTAAATATCGAGGGGGAGGAATAGCGGAAGGGGTTTTAAGTTGGCATTCAGGAGATGAATTTTAATGCAGAATTAAAGAGAGTATTCGTAGGATTTGGGGAACTTAAAAATTCGAAAAAGCCGCTGGGATATATAGGGTGTTATCTCGGATTAGAGGAATGTAACGTGAGTAGGCTGTGGCAGGGGTGCGGGGGAGGGTGACTGATTTGCATTTGTTTTCGAAGCTTTTGTATGCGTTGTTTCATTACTTTGTTCTGTGAGGTATAGAAAAGTGACCCAAAAATCGATGTTATATAGGTAAATTTATTATAACACTAGAAAGACAAATTAATTATGAACCCATAAACTCCAAACCCATAGGTTAAATCAAAATCCGACAAACCATAAACCCTGAACAAATTCTAAATCTATAAATCCTAAATTCATACACCAAACTAGTATATTGTAAGCTCATGAACCGAAAACCCATAAACTTTAAACCCATAATCCCTAAATTCATAAACATTCAACCCAGTTTGTACTTTATTAAACATAATTGTAATATTGTAACATTTGTTGCGACATTTCCATTCCATATCATTTCACAGAGTGTACTATTTTTGATTTTGAAATACATTTTAAGAGATTGAGGTAGCTAAACTCATAAACAGCAAACCCATAAACCCTGAACCCATAACCCATAAGAAATTTGAAATCATAAACTCTAAATCTATACCTATAAATCCTAAATCTATACGCCAAACTAATAAATTCTAAACTCGAACCGAAAACCTAAAAACCCTAAACTCATCCCTCATTCATAAATCCTCAGCCGAGTTTGTATTTTATTCAACATAATTGTAATCTCATCTCGTTAGTTGTGACTTTCCATATCATTCATAAAGTGAACGAGTTTTAATTTGAAAATGCTCATAAACCTTGAATCCATAACCTATAAAACTTCATAAAGTGTAAATTCATAAACCCATAAATCTTAACTCCATACCCGAAACTAGTAAATCCTAAACTTATAAATGGAAAATCCATAAACCCTAAACATATAAAAGGAAAACCCATAACCCTACATTGTATTTTATTAATCATTAATTGTAATCTTGGCTCATTTATTGCAACATTTTCATTCCATGTCATTTCACAGAGTGTACGAATTTTAAATTTGAAATGCGTTTTGACAAATACTAAAGATTCTAAACTTATAAACTGAAAACCCTGAACCCATAACCCATAAAACTTTGACTCATAAATTCTAAATTCATAAAACCATAAATCCTAAATGCATACACCAAACTAGTAAATCTTAAACTGATAAATCGAAAACCCATAAAAACTAAACCGATGCTCCCTAAATTCATAAACCCTTAACCTAGTTTGTATTTTATTAATCATTAATTGTAATTTTGCCTCATTTGTGGTGATATTTTCGTTCTATATCATTTCAAGATCCTAAACTCATAAACTGAAAACCTTGAACCCATAAAACCTTAACTCATAAATTCTAAATCCATAAACCCATGGTTCCTAAATGCATACATCAAATTAGTAAATTCAAAACTTATAAACCCAAAACCCATAAAAACTAAATCCATAATCCCTAAATTCATGAACCCTCAACCTAGTTTGTGTTTTATTAATCATTAATTGTAATATTGCCTCTTTTGTTGTGAAATTTCCATTCCATATCATTTCACAAAGTGTACGATTTTTGAAAATTGAAATGCATTTTGACAAATACTAAGGATCCTAAACTCAAACCGAAAAACCCTGAACAAATAACTCATAAAACTTTAATTCGTAAATTCTAAATAAAATAAAATAAATAAATAAATAAAATAAATAAAAATCTAAATCTAAATATAAATAAATATCTAAATATAAATCTATAGTCTAAATAAATAAAATTCTAAATTCATAAACCTACAAATTCTAAATCCATACACCAAACTAATAAATCCTAAACTTATAAACCGAAAACCCATAAAAATTAAACCCATAATCCCTAAATTCATAAATTCTCAACCTATTTTATTGAACATAATTGTAATCTTGCCGCATTTGTTGTGACATTTTCATTCCATATCATTTCACAAAATGTACTATTTTTAATTTTAAAATGCATTTTGACAAAAATTGGAGATAAACGATGGAAATCAATACAAGTTAAAACCTAGAAATATTCGTTTATATTATATTGTATGGATATTTGAACTATATTACACATTAAGCTATTTATGAGGCTGTCAAGTGAATTTTGACAGGAAAAATGTCGATTTTGCATCTCTCAGCGCCAGCTTAGTAACAATAAAACTCTTTTCTCTGTGTATATACCGTATCCCTAACGAAACGATGGTTATTTTCCGATTTTTTTTTATACCAATCCAGAATATTGCTACTCTATCATGAATAGGATACGTAGCTTGTACACGTTGGGTATCGAAATTTCCTTCACCGGAAATCTCGCATTAAACACCGCTTAAACAAATCCTTTCGTGTTGCCAACATGTGGCGATATAATTTTCTACTTAAATATCATTTAAAGTAACTCCGCGTTTATCTTAAGAAGTAATGTCGGAAAATACTCGTTTTAATATGGTAATCGCCGTTCCTTTGTCACAGATATGAAATAATGGATCTCGCATTAGTCGAGGCTCGTGATAATCGCATTAGTCACTAGTTTTGAAGTAATTGTTGGAAGAAATTAATGTTTTAAATGTGGAGATTATCGGTGCATTCCGTTGACCTATAATGTTTAGGCAGGTGGAAAAGTTTTATGAAATTAAAACGTTTTTTTAGGATTGTTTCCAAAAGGTATTGAATTACAGACTAGAAGAACTGATGGAACCATCCATAGCGCCCTTAGACCGAATAAGAACCTAAATAAACGTCAGGGCAGGCCTAGGGGTTTTACTAGAGTGTCCGCCCCCACAGACCCTAGCCCGAAAACAACAAGGACAGGCTGTATCTTTTATTTTCAAATTGTTTTTTTCTCAATTCATCTGGTTTTAAATTTCTATCGGGTTACTTTTCGATCCCCCCGTAGACCGCCCGAGGACTTAAAACCAAATGAAAGCGTGTTGCCTCTGCCGCAGCAACCCGTTCTCTCTCTCTCTTTGGGTTAGCGTGACTTACCGCCGGCTTTTGACTGTCGTATCCAAATATTTGTTCGAGTGATTCGTGTTTAACGGTCGGGAAACAACCAGGATCGCGGGGGCGAGGTCGCGAGACCGTCGGGGCGGATGTTCCGCAGGTGTCAGCCGGTCTCAGTGTGCGTGGCATACCGCAGTTTCGTTAATGAAGCGCCCTCTTCGTCTTTTGGTCCTCCCGGACTTCGATTCAGCTCCCAACCAGGTCTGTGTAAATAATTGGTTAGTAGTTTATCGCGTAGCTGGGGACTAAAGTGTATCTTTTATTCCCGAAAGCTAAGTTATTGAAAAATCAAACCATGTACATATTGACTAAAATTATACCTTTGTCAAAAGTCTAAAGTGTATTTTTTAATCCTGGGGTTAATGGTGGGGTTGTTGAACATCACATAAGAGTCTAAGAAACACTAGTCTTATACTGACTAAAATTACTACTATGTTCTGTGTTTCGGGACTAAAGTGTATATTTTAATACTGAGAGTGAAATTTGTGGTAACATTAATCCAAAACACTTTAGTCCTGTTATCTAACTAAGCTGGGATTGATATAGGCATGCCAAAGAACTAAAATGCGTGCAACATTAGTTCTTAAGTCATATTGACTAAAATTAATATCGAATATTAAGGTACTAAAGTGTAATTTAATCTGAGGGACCAAATTTGTTGCTATATTCGTACAAGTAATTGAAAGACACCTTAGTTTCTTGAAACTAACTAAAATGAATAATAATATATTGCATACTAAAGCACTAAAGTGTAAAATGTTTAAAATACATTTTAGTCCTTTAGTCATGCAATTGATTAATCTTATAGTACCATAGAACTAAAATTTATATCTTAGTTCGGAAAATGAACTTTAGTAATTATATTGTAATTAATAAATAATATGTAGAAGGGACTAAAGTGTATCGTGTTGTCTTGAAGCTAAAATTTGTTGTAATATTCATCCAAGACACTTAGTCCTATTATCTAACTAAGCTAGGATTGATATAGGGATGTCAAAGAACTAAAATGCGTGCAACATTAGTTCTTAAGTCATATCGACTAAAATTAATATCGAATATTAAGGTACTAAAGTGTATTTTAATCTCAGGCACCAAATTTGTTGCTACATTCATACAAGTAATTGAAAGACAACTGACTAAAATGCATAATAATATATTGCATACTAAAGCACTAAAGTGTAAAATGTTTAAAATACATTTTAGTCCTTTAGTCATGCAATTAATTAATGTTATAGTACCAAAGAACTAAAATTGATCTCTTAGTTCGGAAAATGAACTTTAAAAGTATTTATATTGTAATTAATAAATAATATGCAGAAGGGACTAAAGTGTATCTTGTTGTCTTGAAGCTAAAATTCGTTGCAATATTCATCTAAAAGATAGTTTAGTCGTGTTGTCTAACTAAAATTATTGTTATAGGTATGTCAAGGGACTAAAATGCGTTGTATTTTCCGGAAGGTAAAGGGAATAGTCATCTTAAGGATTAAAATCAATTTTAGTTCCCCAGTTATATCTACTGAAGTTAATAATTATTATATATTAAAGGACTAAAGTGTATCTTTTAATCATGAGGATCAAATTTGTTGCAATATTCATATAAGTGATTGAAAAGCATTTTAGTTCTGCTGTGCTAACTAAAATTAATAATACATTGTATGCTAAGACACTAAAGTGTATTATCTTGAAGCTGAATATCATCCAAGGGATTGAAACTGATGAAAGACACTTTAGCTCTGTTCAACTAAAATTAATGTTATACGTAAGCCAAAGAATTAAAATTTTTATTGTGGAAAGTAAAGTGAATAGTCACTTTAAGGATTAAATGAGATTTTAGTTCCGCAGTCATATTAACTAAAATTTATGATACCAAGGAACTAAACTGTATCTTTTATTCTTAAGCAATAAATTTATTTATTTATATTTTATTTGTATATTTGACATTTTAGTTCTGCGACATAGTAAAATTAATGATGTGTACTAAGACACTAAAGTGTATTTTTTAATCCCAATGGTGAGATTTGATTAAATTTAATCCTTCAGCGATTAGCAGTGATGTTTTAGAACAAATAAGCATAAATATTTGATGAACATTACATTTTATTGATTATGAATGAATATTTATAGTAATTATAGTTATTACATTTAGTAACATTTATAAAATCTGGATAATTATTCCCCTCGCGTTTATTAATTGTCACATTTTTCTCAAAATGATTTGACCTCTCCATTTCAGTACTACTAGAACCTGGAGTTGTAGTGTCATTGTAAAGAATCCTGTTGGCTATTTCATTTTTGTTCCTTAAACTGTCAGCAACATAACTATCTGCAATTGTGGCTGATTTGCACCCACCATGTCTCTTGATTGCTAATATATCAACTGTATTGGCCAGTAACGTTGCCGATGTTCTTCGGAATGAATGGCCTGTATATGTTTCAGGATGTTCTAGTTTCAAAAACTGTGCAATCTTTTTAGGAATCATAGAAAGTATTCTTGCCGACTGGTTGGTTGTAACATCTGTCTCCTTGATAGCACATAAAAAAGCGTGAAATTTCAGTTTTAATTTCCAATCTAATCTAGATATATTTCTTGAGTGAGAAACAACCCAGAGGAGAAGTAATTGTATACGTACGTGACATACCATTTTTAGAGTATGGAATTGTAATTACAATAATGTCATCGAAATTTTTGATATTGACGTTGTCCAAAGTAAATTTATATAACTCATCAGAACGCCATGTTCCTGCAATGCCAGAAGAAGAACCATAAAGAGCTGTGGGAGCAGATAAAATGTTATGCACCACGCAGCAGTTAAGTATAATTTACCAGCCTCGGACTCTATTGCCAGCCCTCGCTCCGCTCGGGTGCAAAATTGTCCTCGACTGGCGAATAATACTTAACTCCTTTATGGTATAAATAACTATTAATTACAACTATTTAAAAGGTGATGTATGTTCCTGTAAGCTTCTTATCTGAAGAATTTCGAAATCGGTGTCCCCACTGTAAGAGTTCTGTGAATATCACGATTTCTTTCTGTTTTTTTCCATTCCAAAGCCGACACGATCCTTCTCGCCTCGAAATAAAACATTCAAGGACCGTAAGGCGTCAGCAACAGGAAGATCGTTAACTTGTAGTTTTTGATAACAAGTTTTCATTTTTTAAATGCAGAACCATTAAGCGGGGGAACGTCCAAATGTCAGGAGTCAAGAACGTTTCGAAATGCACATTTCGTGACTAATATTATTAATTAATCACCTTAAATGGGTGTATTCCATAGCTTCTATGTAATTATTCTTTGCTTTATGTAGATAGTCATTCCGCAATACTATAATTTAACGTTAATAGTACTCCGTATTGAAAAATACAATCAAGACGTTAGTGGCGAATCATGAGAAATTAATAGTGGAAAAATCAGGTCGATAGCCTCAATATTAACCCTGATAAGAGAGTTTTAATTCGTAAAATATTTTAATTTCGAGTAATTTGAATGGCGCCGTGAAGATGGCACCACTTACATATTGCTTCTGTAATCTTGACCACAGTTGATAGCAATGTTGGCATGATATATATCAATGATATATATCCGATATATATCATTGATATCTATCAAATCTATATCAAATTCACCAGAGCCTTTGCCTGAAGAATCATCGATACATTCCATCGATTCTGACGAATCCGACGATAATTTACCATTGATACGTTTAATGCAAATTGGTTGGTTTTCATAGTACCTAATATTCACGCAAATATTTTTTATTAGTTTCAGAATTTATATTTATTTTTNTTTTAAAAGGATTATCGACCGATTATTTGTAAGTATGGATTGCTTTGTTACTTTTCGAGATATATATCGAAAAAACCGTTAAAAATCTTCTCTTTTGTTGTATTACTCGTTTACATTTATGTTTCCTTATTTGCTATTTATTGCAAGCATGGCCCGTGGCAACCAAAAAAAATTAATTTTTGAAAAATTAAAAATAATTATTTTTCGATATATCGATTTTTTGAAAAACAGGCACTTTCGAAAATTGGCTACATCTTCTTAGCAGATGGCCCTACAGTAACAATTTTCAATTTAATTTCTTCGTAAAGAATTGTATTATCATGGTATTAAAAAATTTTAACGAGTTTATTCATTTTGAGGATCAAAAAATGACTGAAGAAGTTGCACTGTTTTTGAGTGTTTATTTTCAAATAACTACAGTGAAAATCGGTTATAATGACCTTCAAGGGACTGTTTGTTTACGGTTGTTATAACCGATAGACGTAATAAGCAATTACTTACAATTATTTAAAATTTTTATAGAAAAAAAGAGAAATTTACAATGTAAGTCTTTAAGTATGTACATTAGGGCGGCCCAAAAAAACCTTTTTTTTTTCGTGTTGTGTGAAAATATGTTTATCATGTTTTGAGAGCCCCCTCAAAAAATCAACTCAAAAAAATTTTTTTATTTGAGGTCGCTCAAGATTTTTAAATATTTCCAAAATCGTCAAAAATAGAATTTTTTTCTTTTTTAATTTTTTTTCTTATTTTATCAATTTCTAGGCTGAAAAACATCTCGATTCTGAAAATTTCTAATCGATATTTTAATTTCTAAAGGTCACTTATAATTACTTTAACTTTCAAAGTAGTGTTTCTATGTTTTCGAGCGACCTTTAAAAATAAATATCAACGAACTAATAATTGCTTTTTATTGAATTTGAAGGACAAAAGAATAGAAATAAATCACGAGACACTTAAATTTCTCGAGGCAAAATTTACTACCGCACTCAAATATTTATAATTTTTTAATTTTTTCAAATTTAAGTGTCTCGTGATTTATTTCTATTCTTTTGTTCATCAAATTCAATAAAAAAAATATTCGTTTTTATTGGGCCATCCTAATGTTTTCAAATCTTGCAATCCAAATTTGAACCACTTCTCCATTTTCGTTAATTATTTCCAGGGAGAAATGTTTGAAGAATTTCCATATTTCCCATACTTTTTAAATATGAATTAAAAAAATTATGCTAAACGAGCCCATTTACTTTTATTTATGTCCCTCGTGACCCCGGCACTTCTAGCAGGATATTTACGAGCAATGGACTATTTTATGACGGAAATAATCCCGTCGAAAAAAGGCTAAATAACTACAACACCGGAATGCTTTCAATTCTAGGCCTCGTTCTTGTTTACACTAAATGTGTCAACCGGGCTGTAAATTACAGTCACAAAACGCCGATCTTAAATGGGGGGGCCGTAAAATGTAAATTGCCTAAGAGGAGGTCCCTAATAATGATGTCCGTACGGACACGGTTGATTTGCAAAGGGCCAGGTTATCGTTGTATTTTTTTCTGTTTTCGGTGACTGGTAATAATCGTAGTATTATATTAAAAATAAACGAGTTGTTCTCTCAGAGTAAGAATGGGTATTTATACTGAGAGAACAGTTTATTTAATTTTAATACGTTTAGACCAAATCAAATAAGTTCTATTTTAGTATAAATATGTATCATTTACTAGTACACTAATGCAAACAATTAAAGGGTCAAAAGAATTTCCGAAATTTTTCCGTGATTTTTGACAGACTGTATTTGGGTGAAAAATGGTCGTATCAGGAATTAAAAAAAGCATTTTGAAGTTTCTAGTTTTCAGATCTTTCGGTCGAAATTTTTTAGGAGCTAGATTTTTACAAATTTTCTTTTTTTTTTCTGACTCCACGGACTTGGAAAATTTTTTTACAGCTAGGTCATTGAATGGACCAGATAGTTTGTTTATTCAGCTTCAATTTCCTTCTTTTTAAATTTCGATACGACTATTTTTCATCGAAATATCGGACTTTTAATGGAAAAGGATCCTTTTGTCTTCAATCATCGATATCTCGGCGACAAATGGTCTGTACAGAGAATTGAAGGGCAGTTTCGAAAACTGGAATAAATTTTCTATTATAACAAGCTGCCGCAACTTTTCGGAAAACATTTTTTTTCCCATCATTTATACGAATTTAAAAAAAGGTAATTTATGTTTTTTTTTTTTAGAAAATTTACGGTTAAGTTAGAAATACATATTCACGAAATGACTACTGTTGACTTTTATAGTTCGATTATACCCAGAAGAACCCTGTGAAGTTTCATCTCGATCTAGCGAACCGTTTCTTTGTTTCAAGCAGTCAAACTTTTGAAAAAAATTAAAGGGTAAATTTTTGAGCTTAGACACTTCATAATCATGATCAAAATGTAAAAAAATTGGGGTTTCCACACATTTTTACCGCAAATAACGTTGATAAAAAAATTTGAAATTATTTTTTCGGAGAAGAAAAAGGGTTGTTTTGAAAAAAAAAACTGTTATTTAAGGGATTGCAATCGGGGTCTGGTTTGAGTCATCATTAATTTTAATATAATTAAAAGTTGATGGACAGAAGCATAGAACGAGGGCATTCTAATTTTGATAAAAAAAATAGTTTTTTGAAAAATTGAAATCGGTTGATTATGACGACCACAGTAAATTTTTAAAGTTAACACTCTTTTTTTTATTTTTAAACAATTAGATTACATTTATCAATTTGCAATTTAGTATTTTTCAAAAATTATAATTTAAAGTAATGGGAAATACGCTTATTTTTTTAAAAAAAGTTAACTTCCGTTTATTGGTTCTCGAGATATAAGCGGTCAAAGTTTATCGGCATTTATCGTTAATTTATAAACAGTTTAGCAATAATATCGAACCGATTTTTATGAAATTTGGTGTGTTGTTTTATTATACTCTAAAGTTTTTTTTACCAAAATTAGAATGCCCTGGGAGCAATTAAAATATTTTTGAAAATTATCCAAAAACCTTGATTATTTTGCTTTTTTCATCAATTATTGCAATTTTGCAACATCAGTAATAAATTTAAACATTTTTAACTTACAGTATATTGTGCAAAATTCAATTCTAAAACTTTTTTCCTCTTTAATATTCTTCCAAAATGCATAGGTTTCAAGATATAAGAAAAATAGGTATTTTTTTAAAGTTTTTAAACATTTTTGCAAATTTGAAAACGTTCCGGGCTCGCCCAGTTCTAGGGATCTACACTTTAATTATGCGAGTGGTACTGAAGGTAATCCAGAAAAAATTTGCTTGCCCCCTCTCACCTCCATCTCAAAACAGATCCGCCCTGGTCTAGTAGCCAATTAACATATCAAGAAATTATTCGATTACTAAATTTCTGTTTAAAAAAATCGATTGTTTCCATGCTGTATGACATATTGCACCGTCCTTTTAAAACCACATGCGATACCGAGCACTATTCACAGTAACAAAGTTGCAAGCTTCATTCATTTATTAAAAATAAAAGTCCAAGTTCTGAACACCCCGTATTTGTTTATTTTTCCGGATCTTGATCGTTTGGATCATCTACTTCCATCAAAATCATTACAACGCCAACTAAGTTTGGCAAAGTAATATTACATCAGTTCTCACACATTATCCGTTTCTCTAACGTAGTTTGAGGCGTCGTAAACCAGTCTCGAACGTGGATTTAGGTTTTTCACTTACATACAGATACGGTCATATCCAATTTGTACCTGTTCGACATTCCGGTCATACCCGAGAATAACTAAAGGTACGATCCAGACGGGCGCAGGTCCATATGCTCGCATAAATATTCAAATTGCATATTGTTAGGAGGATGAGGTTCGTGGGGTTTTCCTCTCTTTTTTAATTCGCCGCAGTTAAGGCCGCCCTGGGAATACGTTTTCCATTAAATAATAAAATGTAGCGCTTCCGTTTCTTGTTGCGGGGAGCTTAATTGGATACGAATGACCCCAGTGACAAGGTTATTGCTTGTATATTAATCGCGTTCAGTTTTGAATTATTCCGAGTCGGACATTATAAATTCTAATAAATTCCTATGCATTTTTGAGCTTTTTTTGGGTTTTATCAAGAATAAAATTGTTTCCTAACTATTTCTTTGTTTATAATGTTTTGAACACGTGCTGGATACATTTTTGCATATGCGATATATCATTGAAATGTCACCTGTAAAACTTTTGGTAATTTATAACTTACAAACCATCTGACACAGATAAAAACCTTCATAAATGTTTACAAGCCACAGTCGAGCGTAGGTAACCAACAATTCCCGGTTGGTAAAATCAAATGAAAATACCCAAGCCCCAGTGGAGTGGTTTAAAGTGGTTACACGTAATTAAATAAAATTGTTTTTAAAATTGTGAAAAAAAAACGTGAACTATCGATATTAAACTTAATACATACAATTTAGATACCTACATTCCGTAGAAATGCTTTTGACTTTATTAAAAGGAGAAAACTATGAAGTAGCAAAAATGGTACCAGTGAATGTAGGGCCAAAAATAAGAGACTTCATTCCTCTATCAGTTTTACATTAGAAATTGAATATAATAATGAATTAAATTTCTTTGATATAAAAATTTTCAAACATAATTGCTCGTTAGAATTTTCCATATATAGAAAACCAACTCAAACTGATCATTTAATTTCAAGGCATTTCAATCATCCTTTTCAACATAAAATGGCAACCATTCGCTGCTACGTTCATAGATTGTTAAATATACCAATGTCAAATTTAAATTTCAATAAGGAAGTGCAGATATTGCAACAATTATGTATTAATAATGATTTTTCTCCTGATATTGCACAGAGAACTATTAATAGAATTTTGTTTCAGAAAAACAGAAATTTACCATTTCGTTCACAAAATGTTAACATTGATAATAATTACAATTTTAGATCTTTATCTTATTTAGCTAGTATTTCGGATAATATTTAAAAAATTTTAACTAAAAGTATTCCTAATCTCAAAATTTCCTTTAAAGTAAATAAGTCAATTCGTTCAAAATTTTCTAAAGTTAAAGATAAGTTGTCAAATAGCGGTATATATTTGTTATCTTGTAATGATTGTCCCGTCACCTATGTTGGTAGAACCATTAGATCATTAAATATTTGTATTAATGAACATTTAAAAAGACCTGAAAAGTCAGCTTTTGGGCATCATATTAATTTTACTAACCATTCATTTTCACCTATAAACAATAACAAAATTCCTCATAATATTCATAATAATTTTGATGTTCATAAAATTAATTTATTGGAAGACTTAGAAATTCTAAGAGAAATTAAAAGGAACCCTAATAACTGTGTTAATACTCAAGTCAATTTAAATTATAATTTTAAACCTTTATTCAAGTACATATCTTTGGGAATCTCATTAATTCACAGCTGATAGTTTGTTATTAGTATATCGGTTGTTTAATTTTAAAATTTTTGTTTTCACTTAGTTGGTAATCCTTAGAATTGTAGAATGTCAATTTTCAATTTCATTTAACATTTAACCTCACTTTATTTCACTCCACGTGTTCGACATTGTTAGTCAATTTCTGTTTCTTTCTCTTGTTATTTACCAGTAATTGATGTTATATTTAATGTTATATATTGTTATGTCGAACTTATTAAGTTTTTCAACGTTTCCTAAATATTTTTTGGTATCTAAAATTTAACGTAAGTAAAAATTTTTTGCTTTATATAATGTCATTTCAAGCTCTTGTTGATATTTTAGGAATAGCTCCGATGATGACTATGTAGTCGAAAGCGCTCAGCTAAGATTTTAATACAAATTTTATACACACTTTTAACATACTTTCTTTGGCTTTTCTTTAAATCACCAAAGTGTGTACTCAAGATACAGTCGTTATTATTTAACAAAAAGAAGAGGATTGAAGTAAAAATACCTTATATGAAAGTTGCACCCCTGAGGCGATATACCATCTTAAAGGAGGGGATTCACATTTTAATTTTTTTTCTTTAACATGCAAGAGACACGAGCATCCTACTAATAAAGACAACTTTTCAATATTCAATCATTGGCGTATTTCATAAAGGAGTGAAACAGTCAACCCCATTGCAATATTTTATTAGAAATTTTTTACATGAAGCAAATTATTTATTTAAAAATATTTATTGGGAAAACTGATTTATTGCGCAACTTTTTTACGTCTTGTAATTTTTCGATAAAACCGGTAGTTTTCTGGTAAAAAAATTAGAAGCGTCATCGTTCACTAAAGGGGTAATTGCGAAAATTTGTAAAAACAAAGTAGGCGGTTGTCATAACAAATAAATTGTTATTTATCATACTAATAAATTGACATTTTCTGTCAATAAGCTGGTAATTTAATAATAACATTAAGAATAATTTGCTATTAATTAATGAAAAATGTTTGATAACTTATGACTATGGGACATGTATTAGGTAAAGTTATTTATCTGAAATAAAATTTAATACAAACGAAAATCAAGAAATGCAAAATTAAATTTAAAGAATATTCTCGAAATAATTTCCATTTTGCTGCAAGCATAACCTAATACGTCTGTTGAAGTTATAACGCACTCGAACAAACAGTTCTTGGTTATTGCGAAGGTCGTCTGCTGCCTGAAATATTCTTAAGCGTAGTTCTTCTAAGGAGGCAACAGGAGTGGCATAAACAATACTTTTTATGTCCCCACAAAAATAAATCCATAGGCGTTAGGTCAGGTAAACGTGCAGGCCAACAAACAGGAGTATCACGACCACGATCAATTCATCGATTCGGGTAATTTAAATTTAACTGTTCTCTGACGGCAAGTGTACTATCTGCAGGCGCCTCATCGAGCATATACCACATCACCTGACGTGTTTGGGAGGGGTAGGTACATCCTCAAGTAATGTTGGAAGATTTTCGTTCAAAAATCTAAGATACTCGGCCGCTCCAAGTCTGTGTGGAAGAGTAAAAGGACCTACTAGACTATTTCCTCCAATTCCCATTCAAACGTTTAAACTGAAATTATGTTGACATCTTGAAACAAATATTTCATGAGTATTTTCTTGTGATAATGAATGAACATTATGAAGGTTTACTGCACCTACTCTAGGAAAATTTGCTTCATTGGTGAAAAGTATATTCATTAGGAAATATAAGTCATGTCTGGAAATATGAATGTACCATTGACAAGAATCCACGCGGTTAGATAAATCAGGGTCATTCAATTCTTGCACGGGATGATGGTGAAAATGGTATAAAAGATTTTTATGAGCTACATTCCACCTGTCTTGTACTTGTACCACAGTCTTGTTCTAGATGGTCCAGTATAGCTTCCTCAGTTTCAACAGTTCAGACATTACGTCTTCTTCCGGCACTGTCACGATTGGGCTGAATTTTACCAGTTTCGCAAAGCCTTCTTTCCACCGAGGCCAATGTTTGTATATGAGGAATCGGTCAGTTTGGATATCTTTGGTGGTCTAATCTTACTGCAGCGTTACTATTTTTTCTGGATTCGAAAAACACTTTGAGCATGTCGACATATTCGTCATTGGTATAAATATGATATGCCATAATTATTCTGATAATGAATTAATCAGTTGGTACTAATTATTGGTTGACAGAAAGTGTCAATTTATTAATATGTAAATAAGAATTTATTTGTTATGACATCCGCCTACTTTATTTTTCCAAATTTTCACTATTACCCCTTTAGTGAAAGATGACGTATCTAATTTTTTTACCAGAAAACTATCGGTTTTATCGATTTAGTTATTTTTAATTTTAATTGCCATCACCAAGGAAATAAAACTACTGGTCATCTGGATTGTAACCATTTATGAATGCTCTATGTAGAACGCAGAGCAATTTTATATATCCGCCCTGATTTTGCTTCGCGCTCATTCTATTGATTCGTCGCTGTATTTTTCCGGAATAAAATTTTTAATAATATTTTTAAGCAATCAAAGGATATTTTTCAATTTATGTGGAAATATCTGTCGATTAATTCGCAATTTTCGATGTTTCATTCGAAATCGGCCGATTGTGAATATGTTTCGTATAAATTGCTCTATTGTGTCGTTTTCCGCAAAAAAGGTCGTGCCTAGAAAACATATTTTAGGTAATGAAATTTTACGGAATTCTATTGTCGCTTTCAACGCTTCTTCTAAATAGCGTTGTGGTAATAAATGTACCACGCATATTTCTTTCTAGACATTTGTGAAACGAGACAATTTACCAGGTAATTCTGTTAGTTTTTTGAATTGCTTAAGAATTCTTTAAAATTTATATCGTCATTATATCTACCATTTCCAATTAACTTTCCCCCAACTGCTTTATTTTTGCCTGCAGTCGCAAACTGGCAACTGTCAGTTTTCTTATGTACTAGGTCTGGTCAGGAAATAACCGAACTTTATTTTTTTAAACTTTATTATTCAATTTTATACATTATCGGTCCTTGTCTCCTTCGTACATTTTTCCTAGCGGTGCCCTTTTCTGTACTGTCTTTAATTGTGGAAATAAATAAAAATCGCAAGGACCCAGGTCTGGTGAGTAAGGAGGATGAGGGAGGACAGTAATCTGATTTTCGGCACAAAACCGACGAATTGACAAAGCTGAGTGTGCGTATTTGACATCACGCGGACAAATATCTTCACACAATAACAATACCATTAATTTTACGCAGTGGGTCATGTCCATTTATAACATTTTCGTCGAAAAAGCCTGGGATTCCTTGAGAGCGCGATAACATTAGAAAGCTTCGCGGGCTATCTAAACGACGATTTCCTTTTAGCATCATTAACATTTGGTTAAAACGCCACAATTTTTTTATCGAATCATTCTAAAACCCAGGCGAGGATGTAACTTTTATGTAACTTAATCGATTAGCGTTGCGGCAACCTCGTTGAATCATACGAGAGGATTAAGTACGACTGACAAGGTTGTGCAATGAAACACCTGAGACTCATACGAAACATTGGAATTTAACAAACGTTGGTATTAATTCTACACGTATGTAAAGATAATAGGCCACTTTCAGCAGACTGCGGACTTTGTTACTTTTCCTAAAACCTAATTTCACTTTTTTCTTTAACGCTAAAATTTACACTGTAGATACCCCTAATAGTGAACTAATTTTTCAGAAAATATTGGGTCAATTTAAGTTTCCATATAGAAGTTATAAACGGTTAAATCTGTTAAAAATAACGCGAATTATTCTATCGTTTTATCTCTTGAAAAAAAACGCAATGTTTGACAGCTCTACATGCTTTATTACAATGCGATTTTAAACATAAAAAACTTGACAATCATATGGCAATTATATGGTAATATTGCTCGGAATATATAGTATATCTAAACGAGACAGGGCTAAATTTATCTGGACGTCTATGGATTCCGTAGAATTTATGAGTTAAATGTTTTTATGCGGTTCCAATTGAGATCGTAACAACTATACTGTACGAGACTACACTTCCGTATACTTCTCAAATTAATGCCAGGATTTCTGGGAACATAATTAAACTTAATTTAACTGCAGATATTTGCAGATAAGGCCGTAAATAACCTATTTATACGGGGCGTACAAATGGATTTTCTTCAGTTATTCACCCGTTTTTCTGTCGGACAGTATTTACTGTGCTCCAGTGACTTTTCCGTCCTATATTTGTTTGTTCTGTGTTGTTATTTGCACTGTTTTTCTTTGTTTATTACGATCTTTTATTATAATGGTTGATGAACCAATAACACGCCTGAAATTACATCAAATAATTATGGAATTTGCACGCCAGTCAGTCGAAGTGCGAAAAAACAGTGCGCTTGACTTTCTGAAAGAGCATTTCCACACAAATTTTGATTAAAATGCAACGAATACCCTTACCACATATACAGGAAAAGCATTCTTTGCGCCTTATTTTGCAAGATGGAGGAAAAGTAAGTCGAAAAAACGAACATTTCTTAAGTAAATTCGAAACTTGGCTGAATGAAGTAATAAATTATTATTTATTATTATTATTATTATATTACGTTTGCGAAGGGGGAAATAAGAGGGATTTTTACCTTTAGCAGAAAACTTTTTTAGGGATGCCTATGAAACTCATTAAATTCTATTGCTAGGCGTTTTTATACATCTTCAACTGACTTCGGAAAGACTACACATTTGGATACTTTCATTAAAAATTTGTATTTCATGTCGATATGAAACATTACTAAGCTATTGATTAGAGGATTTTAAAATAAAGTATGACGTTCAAGATATTTTATTACATGAATCGGTCTAAGGGTAATTTTAGATGAAAAAACCGTGGTGTGCCGTTAAATTAGAGGGTGACAATTGGGGATAGGGGTGAAAATGCACCCCTTTCAGATTTTTAATAGTAAAAATTTCAATTTTTGAGGTGCAAAGTAGCTATACATAGAGTGAAACCCAGAATTGAAATTTTGATTTTAAAATTTGTCTTAGGACATTATTTGAGGTTATAAACAGATTTGTTTATAAAAATGTTGTGTAAAATAATAAATAATGGTACTTCTCTCTTGAGTATGTTCGTGTTTTTTTTCAATTTATGGGCACCCTGTAAATTTAATCTAAATTGTTTGTATGGCAGTGTCATTTTTTCGAGGGGCAGAACTTTTTATAAAGAGTGACATTTTTCGATAAAATCAAAAACAAGATAGTTTCTCCTCTTGTCAACTCCATCCATGGACACACTGTATATACATTATTAATAAACTTTATTGTACTTAAATTCTCAAGGTTTTACTAAATTATTTTATTAAAAAAGTAAAAAAAATCCAAAAATCTTATTTTTTGCATTCTTTAAAATTGTTTATTAACGATTTTTTGCATAAAATTTTCCTTTTACATTTTTTAAATAAGCCATTTCGATGAGAAATTCTATTCTCTACAAAATTTTTCCTATGACCTATCTTTATTAGAGCAAGAAAGTAAACAAAAATCAGAAAATAGAATGTTTTGCTTTTTTTCAGATTGTTTATTAACGATTTTTTTGCATAAAATTTTCCTTTTAAATTTTTTTAATAAGCTACTTCCATGGGAAATTCAATTTTCTAATTAATTTTTCCTGTGAACTATAGCGAAATTTTGCTACAATTAAAAAACTGAAAGGGGTGCATTTTCACCCCTATCTCCAATTTCCACCCTATAATTTAATAGCATTCCGAGGTTATTTCATCTAAAATGACGCTTTGAAGGATTCATGCAATAAAACGCATAATTATTTCACAAGATAAATTCGTTTCTCCAGAGTTAGCATTATTAATTAAAAATTATTCTGTGGGCAGTTAATAGAAATAAATATGTTAACTTTGACATTGATAAGGAAATATCCATGTAATATACAGGGTGATTCAGTCATAATGTCATTAATTTTTAAGAGCAGATAGAGAAAAATGAGTATAATACGATGGCGTGCCAAAAATCATTTTTTATTAACATCATAGTGATAATTTTTTAATTTGCTGCAAGCCTTCTACTAAAAATTGAAAGTAACGCGGCCTTTTCAGATGTTCAGGTAGAAAATGCGGCCCAATTAAACGATCGCCATATACTCCTGTCCATACATTGACACCCAACCTCCTCTGAAAGCTAAACCGACGAGTAGTATGCGGGTTTTCATCTGACCGAATGTGACTATTATGGCTGCAAATTAGCTCTGTTTCACTTTAAATAAAATTTAATATTGAAATTACAAAACCCCAAGAGTTCAAATAATTTAAATTTCATTTCATAACCATTTCAATTTCATTACAGAAATAATGACATAAAAAACCAACACTCATTAGATAAATTATAGAGAGGGTGAAATGTATGTAGTATTTAAATATTGACTAAATAATAGAAGATAAAAATACAATCGGACGGACACAAATAAACAACTCGGTACGTATTTCCGACCTAGGTCAACCTGTGTCGAGGTCAATAACCTAATTTGCACGTGTGCCCTTTAGTAGGATCGTATTCCATGCAAAGTAGAGCAAAAAGTTGTCGGCCTTTTATCAAAGGAAAATCGTGTCGTCAATGAATAGAGATGATTGTTTTCGAATGTACGGTTATTACAATTTATCATTTTTAATATTATTAACGTTTTCACGTTTTATAAGTTATTATGTTAAATAATAATACACAGTTTTAGTATTTCAGTTTATTATTCAATATGCAGTTGCGTATAACCAAAGTTTACATAATAAATGTAAACTTTGGTGTAAATCTAAACTTTGGTGTACCCTAGGTAGGCACTTGTTTTTGAGAAAGCAATACTTATGTTTTTTACCTGTTTAAAATGCCAGCACGAGTAAAACAGCATTCATCCGTCCAGAGCACTTTGTTAATAAAGTTCTGCTGCATTTAGGAACCAATTGCAAAATTCAAGACGATTGGGGAAATCAGCTGCTTCTAAAGCTTGAACTTTTTGAAAATGTGTTATGTTAACTCCTTTGCGGGAAAAATGCAGGAGATATGGAGGGTGGTAGATTTGAATAAACGCTTTAAATTGTTAGGTAATGGTTTTGTAACCGTCTGTAGTGTATTTTGTATATTCGGGTATTTAGTGTGCCGACTTTTTTTATTTGATAAAATACAGTGTGCCTACAAACCTCTGCTTTATTTATTTTCTTTTAACGAAAGTTGACTTCGAGAAGTCAGGCTTCTTAAAACATTTTGCACTAAATTATTAAAATTAGTAAATAATAAAATGCAGCATGATCCTTTATTTACTTGCATTTTATTGGTTTCATACATATGTATCCGTATACTAAAGCGGATTAATTAAATGTGAACACAGATTATGATGTGAACTTGGCAACGCTGTTCGCTTCAGCTGACGATTTGTTCGTGACATTACGTTACAAAATTTTCCGAGCATCCGGTCATCTGGCGGGGCTGCCTTCTTAGCGGGAGTTATGGGTTGATTTCCTTCATTTTTAAAAGTCGAGTAAAAAAAATTTTTTTCCGATTTTCTGTCTTTATTAAGATCCGAATACGTGATTAAAATTAATGACATTATGACTGTATCACCCTGTATATGTAAGATAGTTAAAAATCATGTTTTCTTATGGTTATTGTTCTTTTCTGACTTCGTATTTAAGCATTTCTTGAGTTCTCGAACAACTGTGTTAAATACAGTTTTTTTTAACGAAAACACACATTACAGGCACTTTGCTTAGGGAAAATTTCACATTTTGAAATATGCTGTGTATTTCATTACACATTTGATTACTTCCCAGTCCATGGCTTCCCAAAATAAGCAAAACTTTTTGTCAAGAATAACTTTTTCTCGAAAAATCAACAATAAAAAAAGTTTACAAGAGTGTAACACGCTGTACGCCGAACATGAAATGGTGCCTGTGCTTCTGCCACCCACTAGAAAGCAGTTGTTAATTCGACGTTCGCCTGTTTCAAAGCTCGGCCTTATCTGATGAAGCAGGCAAATTCATTTGCTCTTTTCGTCGGACATGTATTCCATCGCTTTCGAGGCGAATTCGTTGCCTAAAATCCAATAAACATCGGGTCGTAGAGGGGATTAGTTTGGAATCGTTAAAGTAAAAGTGTAGAGATAATTACGGAGGGGTTTTAGTTTAACAACGGATTGTCTTACAGACATGCAATTACTCTACCCATTGTTAACCAAAATATGAAACTAATGTTGGCAGACGCAGGCTAAATGAAGCTAATTAAATTAGCCTAATTTGCCTAGACACGGAAGGACGGGTTTGTTGTATCTTTCGAGGGTCCTAAATAAGCGAAAATATAATGCAGAGTTGCCTGTTCAGTGAATATCAAACCGCTGTTTAAAAGTTAACGGGTTTTTAGTAAACAATCAATGTATGTTTCTCTAAATTTGCTCCTCAAATATGATTTAATAGTTTATATGCACTTTGCGGATTAAAAGTGCTGTTTTCGAGGGTGCAAAGCGTCACTTTTAACCCCTAGGGATTAATTTTAATCTTGGTTCCTCGTGGATTAAGTTCACAAATAAAAAGTGTCACTTTTAATTTTCCAGGAATGTGGTATTTTTTGACATACAGAAGTGTGTGTTTTTAATCCCTCGGGATTCACAAATTGTGACCAAAAATGGAACCTCGTTTTCTTTGGTGAATTTTAAGGAAGTCTTTCCTATGAAATTCCTTCGTTAAAAAGATACAGGGGTTAAACTTCAAAAAATATTTCGAAAATCAGGTTTTTTTCGAAAAACATGAGTAGGAATTTGTAGAAAATTGAAAGACGAATTCGAAAATATCATGGTTGTTACCGTAAAGCAGTGGCGTATTATTTTATTTAGAAAAGTAGGCCACTGATACCCTGTATCTACGCCACTGGAGCATGCAAATTTTAGGAAAAACCCTCAGATTTTGGACAATGTTTACTTAAATACATGTGCCCAATTTCAAATTATTTCACTTACTAGTTTTTAAATTATTAAAAAAAATAATAAATATTTTTTGAAGTTTAACACCCTGTATCTTTTTAACGAAGCATCCTAGATAAAAACTTTATAGGAAAGACTCCTTAATTTAAGGAATTTTAATAAAATTCACCAAATGCGAGGTTTCATTTTTGGTCACCATTTGTGAATCACCCTGTACAACAAAGTACTTTTTAGTCCTTACTGATTAAAAGACTTACTTAAGTCAGTCCTTTAATCTTTAATACAGGGTGTGGTGTAATCTATAAAAATTAAACTACAGCTTCCTGATGATATTTGTAATAGAAAAGTCTTATACGAAAAAGTTCTATCTTCGCGTTTTTTTTTTCATGTTCATGTTTTTCATTCAACAAAAATGAAGGCCGACCCTGTGTTATTTGGCAAAAAACTTTGAAAAACCTTTTAATTTAAGTCGGTATAATCTAATACTAGTAATACTAAAAGAAGGTTAGGTTACATTGTCACAAAATTTGTACAGTCAACTGATTTTGTATTTGTATTGAATTCATTATTCACTTAATTATTAAATATTAAGCATCGTCCATCGACCCATCAGTGTTAAAAAGTGAAAGATTCCAGACAAAAGTTTGTATTTTCTAATTCCAAGATAGTGACAGTGTAACTTTTATAAAGAAGTAAAAAATAATAATAGAGTGCCGATTACATTAAAAACGAGATTCTTATTTCTTACTTAGTTTAATTTTTTAGTTTGTGAACAAACTAGTTTTACAATGAACCAAGAAAACAATGCATTTACTATTTCCGAACGTGTCGATATGGTGTTAGTGTATGGTGCAGCCGCAGAAAATGCGCTCGTTTCGAATAGGTCGTACCGGGAACGATGACCACAACGTCACCCCCCTATGTGCAAATACAATACTACAGTGCGTTCAGCGGCTGCGAGATAAGGGAAGTGTTATTCCTCGAGGAGAAGGACATGGTCAGCAAGTGAACCTTAATATTGAAGATGCAGTGTTGGAAAATCTTAACGAAGACTCCACAATTAGTACTCGACGACTCACACAGCAAGTAGGTACCTCATCTCGTACCGTACATCGCATCTTACCTGTAAGGCGGCAGCTGTTGCATCTGCAACCAACTCAACAGATTTTATCTCCGGATTGTGATCAACGAATGCGATGAGGCGACATTTACCCGTAATGAAGTGAATTTACATAATATGCACATATAGGTCGAAGAAAATCTTCACGCGATTAAGGAAACTCATTTTCAACATCGGTTCTCGGTAAATGTTTGGGCTGGCATAATAGGCGATGTACTTGTGGGTCCCTATTTCTTTTAACGACGACTAAATGGACCAACATACACTGACTTTTTGGAGAACCGGTTGCCTGAATTATTGGACTATGTGGCATTACAAGTTCGGGCACACATGTTTTATCTTCAAGGTGGGGCTCTTCCACACAGTACTCGTGAAGTAACGACACATTTGAATGAAACGTTTCTTCAGCGATGGATTGGACGCTTTGGTCCTGTGCCGTGGCCACCTCGGTCGCCCGATTTAAATCCAATAGACTTTTATCTTTGGAGTCACTTGAAGTCATTGGTTTACAATACTCCATTTGCTACGGTGGAAGAATTGCGAAACTGTATACTTGAAGCTGCTGACACAATTAGGGGAATACCTGGAATTGGGGAAAATATTCGTCAAAATTCTGTTTATTTCATTCTGTTCCAAATTTTAATGGAGTTTGTTTAGTGCACGCAATTGGCAACTAGGTACAGATGCTTACGGATGTGGTTTTATTTGCGAACAAGACAGTAATTACTATTAATTATTATAATAAGAAAATATCAGTTTCTTTTTAAATATCTATTTTTCTTAGTTTGTACTTTTACATTGAAAAATTCCCCAAAAATTGAGAAGCATCATTCTGTCTTTCAGCGACGATTTGTTTACTCGGCTGGTCTGCAGCACGTAACTCATCGTACAGCACACGAACAGGACCGTTCCAGAGAAAATATTTTGATTCATAATTGAACTTTAATTTACTAAAAAAAAAAACGCGAAAATAGAACTTTTTCGTATAAGACTTTTCTATTACAAATATCATCAGGAAGCTGTAGTTTAATTTTTATAGGTAGATTATACACGCCACACACTGTATATTCCACATCTCATTACAAACGTATGTCTAGAAACATTAATGAAATTGTACCAGACCTTTACAGAATGTTATTTAATTTTAGTTAAAAATAATCTTCATCACTTTTCATAATTTTTTTCATTTTTCTACAAATTTCGTCAAATCCTCTAGTCGAGTTCTTCGCATGTTTTTTTTAAAGTAACTTTTACGATTCTCTAGTCATTCATTAGTTTCTCAATATGTAACTTCTTTTTGTTTATTTCGTTTCGTTTTGTTTATAATTCGTACAAACATTTCGTGAATTCCGTTACAATTATTATTAATACTGAACTGATATTTTAGTATATATTTTTTTTACTGCTTTACGTTTGTTCCATTTGTCACTTTTTTCTACTCATCTAAAATTTACTGTTACATAGATATGATTTATTTTTAGATAACTATAATTCCTTTTTCTCTGCGAAATTACACCCAAATTACTTTTTTCTGTGTACCCATCTCTTTGCTTCTTTCCTTTTTTTGTATAAAAATATTACAATTTTTTAATTATTGTTTACTTTTTCCACATATGTTTTATTAATTACGTTTGTATATTCAATAATATTTTGAATACACACAAACATCAACCGCTTGTTTCGACTACATTGTATTAGGTAAATGCTTAAGTGGATATAATTAGATTCCTATACTTAGTTCTACTGGTGTTTTGTCGGCATTATATCAAATTGCCTACAATTATCTAGACACAATACAGGACTACTAAATTAAAGATGTGACATGTTATTAAAGCTAAAGGTAATACTAGCGCATTCTTAATTATTATTGACAAAACTGTACACTGTTGCAATGGCAATTTTGGGCAAATTTCGAATACATACATAAAATGAATGTTTGCCCACAGCTTTTATTGAAAAATGTTATATGATATCCTAAAAATTCAAAGAAATTAACAATTTCGGCATAAATTTACATTTATCTTATGAACTTATTGGAAAATATTTATGAATTTTATATTTACTGACAAATGTCAAATGATACGAAGAAATTTTTAGTGAAAATATTAAAAATTACAATTATGTTATTTGTAACTGTTGCCAAATTATTATTTCTTCTATTCTGGCATTGCACATTAAGAGAAACATTAAATAATTGGTAAAATGGTAAAAAACATAACCTTAAAAAATTAGAACTTAAAATGTAATAGGAATGTAGCATAACTAGCGCCCTCTATGAAATATCCAAAAAATAATTAGAGCAGCGTATTTGGCGTCCTTAAAAACACCGGATTACCAAATTTCATAAAAATATTTCGCACCGTTTGGAAATTTTCGTAAAAATTCTATTTAAAAATTTGTATTTTGTCGCTCTGTATCTCGAAAACAAGAGAAGATAGACATATAGGTAGTTCATAAGACAAAAAATTGTTATTTTTTGTCGTACTTATCAGCTCCTGAATTTACGGAAGGTCTTTCTGAAACACCCTGTTAAATACCATAATATTGTACATACATTTTAAATATACTACTACAGTAATTTCTTACAAGTCTTTCTTGTTTATTCCAAAAATATCGTCCATTACTATTTAACATAGTAATTTAATAGTTAATAGTTATTTGTGCTTAATAGCAAATTTTAAAAATTGACTTAATTTATGTCTTTTTAATATTAAAGTAGCATACGTTTATATTTAACTTACACATAATTATTCTGAATATCTGAATATTTATTTTAAATATACAGGATGTTAGTAAATAAGTGCGACAAATTTCAGGGGGCGATTCTACATGAGAAAATAATGGCAGTTTGCTTATAAACGTATGTCCGCAAATGATTTGTTTTCCGAGATACGGGGTGTCAAAGTTTGCCTCACAGCCGACTATAATTCGATGCAAATGCAAAAATCAAGAGGATTTAAATCCGGCGATCGAGCAGGCCAATGTTCCGTACCNCGAAAAAAATATGCGTTGTCATTTAAAAAAAAATTATGTCATCGCTGCCGTAAGTGGATTATCGAAAAAAAAAAATTCCACATAACAAGGTGCCCTGGATCAAATAAAAATCGACGGGTCAGACCGTTTTTCGAAAAAAAAATTGTTTAACGAAAATATGAATTTTATGCAGAACTTTTTTACCACGCTGTGTATTAATAATAATTCTAATACTAATAATGTACAAGCTGCTAAAGTGGTTTTTTTAATTTCCCAGGGATGTGGTGTCCAAACTTGACTTCATATATGTAATGTGGACTAGAAGTGCTCTTTCGATCCACAGTTTGCTCAAGTAAATTATCAGTTTTAATCTCCAAAAGACGTAGTATTCGAACATGACATTTCTGACATCAAAGTAGCCCCCTCCCCGTTTTAAAAGGGGCTCCTTAGTTAGATATTTAATTACATAACTCTTAATCCTATATTCTTTAATCTCGCAGCAGCAGTAAACTTTTTCCAAACGTAATCTTTCTAGCTCCAGACTTGTATTCGTCGACCCAGATCCCATTTTCCTGCGTTCCCATCTGAGAAAAAATTATGCGAAAGTCAAATGAATGCGGGCGCCCCTCGTCTACAAAAAACGACTAGCGTATCCAGATTTTCTCTCCGACGAAACCCTGCTCGTTATCCGAGGGTTAGAATTTCCAGACGCATGAGAATTTAAATTCCTCCAAATTGGGCACAGAACATTTATACGCGACGTGTGGACGCACAATCGTTATTATTTGGGGTGGATGCGGGGATGAAGCTCACGCGACGTCGTAAGGAGATTCCGTCGCGACTCTCGTGGGATATTCCACGTTTTGTGGATTTGTTTTGTGTTTCCTTATCGAATCGGGGGTTGCATTTTGCGAAAAGCGCACACATTCGGGACAT
This sequence comes from Anoplophora glabripennis, assembly GCF_000390285.2. Taxonomy (NCBI): domain Eukaryota; kingdom Metazoa; phylum Arthropoda; class Insecta; order Coleoptera; family Cerambycidae; genus Anoplophora; species Anoplophora glabripennis. The sequence continues at coordinate 302,613 of NW_019416615.1, read as the reverse complement.
CTTTAAAGCCGGAGTTATGTACGCGTGAATATCCGAGCTAGTCGCGGGGGAAGGTGGCGTTACTGTTGAAATTCGCATTTTTGATGCTAGTATGGCGGTGCGGCGCTAGATGTCGACAGTTATGGCTCACCGACGGTGATTTAAGAGGCTGTAACTAGATGTCTCGTGTGTTGTCTACTAATACCACATTCAAGCCGAGCCCCACGTTGGGCGCCATGGCGTCTAAATACATAATTCTCTCACGAATTAACCTCTAATCTAATATGAGGAGAATCCGGCATGCCGAGGCTCCTCGTATAAAGAGGAAGAGGCAAACGGAATGTTGAATGTTCATCTAATATAACGAGCGTTCAAATAAAAACGTGGTCGAAGTTGGCTCTGACACATTGGACGTAGGGAGTAGCTTATAGCGACCAACTTAACCTCATTTCTCAACGAGCTGTATAGCATCTGTCAGTTTCAATAACGTTAATGACTATATAACTTTATTTTAAAGAATAATCGTGATAACAATAACAAACAATTAAAGGAGCTGCGGAAAGTGTCCCCCTCCTTGTTATAACAATAAATTAAAGCAGCTGCTGAAAGTGTCCCCCTCCTTGTTCCAAGCACTTTTCACACCTGTTCCTCAAAGAATTAAAGACATTTTCTAAGATGCTCGGGGTATTGTTAATTTCACGAATCTTGTCTATAAGTCGAGCCTGCAGATGGTTTAAATCAGAAATAGGCAGTTCAAAAATAGTGTTTTTAAGGTAAGGCCACAAAAAGAAATCACACGGCGTAATATCACATGACCTCGGTGGAAATTCATGTTCATCATTGAGACTTATTAGTCGATTTTGGAAAACTTCCCTCAACATATTGTTCATCGTCTCGCCTGCCGTATGTGCCCTTGCGCCATCTTGTTGAAAGTAAAAGTTTGTAATTTCGTTTTCTTCCAGCTGGTTAACAAAAGAAACGATAATTTCTTCTCTATACCTTTGCGCAGTAAGAGTACCATTAAAAAAAATAGGTCCATAAATCCTCTTTCGATTGAGAGCACACCAAACTCAAATTTTTTGAGCGTGTAGAGGGCCCTCGACAAAAAAGTTATCTGGTTTTTCAGAAGACCACATTCTCATATTCTGTGAGTTTACGTAACCACTTAAATGAAACCAGGCTTCATCAGAAAAAAAGGTGATATTATGAAGTTCACCGTAGTTGTTTAAAAACCATTCACAAAATACAGCCTGTCGAGGAAAATCAACTTCATGAAGTTCTTGCTGACAAGTTAAACGATAGAAGAACAAACGCAAATCTTTTTTAACACTGTGTTGCAGGTACCGACTGATACTCCCACCATTTGTGATAAATCACGTACAGAAGTTCTTGGCGCATTTTCCATTAATTTTCTTTTAATTCTTCAGTCCGCTTTTTAGGTCGGCCGCTTCCTTCTTTTCTTGTTACACTGCCTGTTTCACGAAAAACATTAACACAACGCTGAACTGCACTTTTGTACTCAACAACGCCGGGAAATTGATTTTGAAATTCTATGAAACATTCCTCAATAGAATACTTCCATATTCCATCAATCTTGCGTCCATTTCTAAAGTAGGACTCTATGATACACTTTTTGTTCTTGAGAAAACACCATTTTAAACGCTTTTTAAAACGAAATTATTCAAATTGATAGCGGCGATATAGCGCTTTGACATATGACGTTTAAGTTCATTTGCTATACGCTACGCCCTACGTCCAAATTTTCAGAACCAACTTGACCACGTTTTTATTTGAACGCTCGTTATTTCGTTTTTTTTTCACTCTTTCTGAATGCAGTGAATGCACTAAATATGACAATGCCAGGGTAAATAGGGACTAGAACTGAACTCTAGACCGATAGTAACGTTTCCGCAAAACTTTGTGAAAATTTTTAACAATCTTTCGAATTGCAAAAATTCGTGCCGTATAGATAAAACTATTTACAATAAATGAATATAGTCTTTGCAAAGTCAGTTGAACATGTATAAAAACGCCTAGCAATAAAATTTAATGAGTTTCATGGGCGTCCCTAAAAAGTTTTCTGCTAAAGGTAAAAAATAATAAAAACTAATATATTATAATGCCATGGGTTGATTAATAAACGAATTATAAATAAAGCTGTAAACAATATTACTGCACTGCACTGCTAGGCAATTTGTCGACAACTGAAATTTATGGCTGGTCGCCCAGTCCGGCTGTGTTTATGCTCCGTTTACCCACGCGCGCATTCTTGTATATTGGTGTGGCTAAATAAATATGGGAACAAGTTTTTCAAAAGTTTCAATGCGAATTGTTGCGTAGCGACCGAACCTGATACATACCGCCAAGCTCTTTGGTCTTCAATTAAGATCGGAATGACTATACTAAAATTGTTAAATAATGTAATCGTGTTTCTAAAATACTGAATTATTTCTTTGATTTAAAAAAAATACAATTCTTATAATGCCGTCCCGCTCCTTCCACGAAACGCCCTTTGTCACCAGAAAAAGAAACCCCTATAAATATTACCTATTATGCAACCAAGCCCCCCCCCATTATTTATCCGCGCTTTACCAGGGTCGACGTTCTATCTCAGGCCTCGATAGATCTGCAGAGATCCCTTAACGAAGTCCGCCTGAGTTATAATAATTGGCCTGTTTGGATTTTACGCAGTAGTGTAGTTTTGTATTGCGGTTTCCCAATTCGAAATTCGTATTTTTCGGAGTTTTTATTTTCCGAATTTCGAATATGGGGTGAATTTTCTATTTCTGCACTGCGCTTGGCGGCTGCTCCGCCGACAGTATCAGCCTCCGGTGGTGTCGTCTGCTGTGGCTCCTGTATCTGTCGAGTTCGGGGCAAATTTTCGAAACAGTCGAAAATGTTATCGAAAGTTGGGCGAAATTTGGAACAGGACACATGCCAGTAAGTCCCAAAATTAAGCTTGCACACTGCGGTACTGTTATGAAAAAAGGTTTTCCGTTTCAACCTGAGTCAGCCTGCTGCTTATTCTTCTCCCGCAAGCGTCAGCGAAATACATTTCGAAACTATTTGTTTAAGCAGGCGCGCTCCTTAAAACAGATCCTGACGTTAGATATATGTGAGCGCACAGTGAAAGGAATATAATTTATTGCCCTCCCGCCCGAGAAGGTGCTACAAATATGTTACGTAAGTATTAATAATGCAGAAATGATAAATCGTCCGTGTATGTTTCCGGTGGTTAATGCGAGGTATAGCGTTCGAGGAGGCTTTATTTTAATGGCCCCAAATAACTGTTATTAGCGAGGTATTGGTTTTCGAGAGAGCACGCGATTGGCTTGTGCCCGTTTTAAAGCCGTGCGAGATATAGTTCGCTCCGCGACTACAAGAAATACGGAATCGATGCGGAATCGGTAACAGGCGCGATTCGAAAGAGAAGAGGAATACGTATTGCCAATTGCGGTTCGAATAGGAATAAACTCACAAATTATTATAATTTGAGATGTAAATCATATCAATTTTCGAATAAAATGGAACATACAGGGTGAGTCATTAATAATGGTACACAACTTAATGGCAGATTGTTAATATCAAAATATAGCGATTGAGCCAAACATGCCTTAGTCAATTGTTGCTCCTCCTTTTCGTTCTACAGGGCGTTAAAGGCGTTAGTAAAATATTTTCAATTTTTTGCTATATTTTAAGTATGTTTGGGCCGATTGTTTTGAAAATTTGTAGTTTTACGTTTTTTGAGGTGGCAAATACGAATATGCAAACAGTGTTGGGGTCACGTCTAGGGGGCGCTAGTTATACTGTCCTATCACTGTAAAAATATGTCTAACTTTTTGTATTTTACAATTTTGAATTTTTTAACTAGAAATTATTGAACTCTGTTCAATTATAAATAAAAAAGGTATACTTGTTACAAATCGATAAACTCGGCCGGTTTCGAGATACAGACATTTTAAGTTATTGAGATTCGGCGGGAATTAAATTAAAAAAGTATTTTTTCCAAAGTAGTTAAGCATTGACATAATACATTGACAGCACATTACTCAAGAAGTAAGAGAATATCTTAATAGAAATTTCTAGCACCGTTGGATTGGACGCGGTAGCGAAGTATGTACCTTAGCCTGCGCGTAACTCTGATTTAAATCCGCTGGATTTTTTTTTGGAGCTATCTTAAATCTCTAATTTACAAATACATTATTATAGTCAAGAACAACTGTGGACAAATATTCAAGAATCAGTTCATGTTATCAAACAGAACTTTTTTTAACAGACAAAATTTAAATATGTAAGTGTAAAAAATCGAAAATATTTTCTCAACTTTAACACCCTGTAGAACGAAAAGGAGCAACAGTTGACTAAGGCATGTTTGGCTCAATCGCTGCATTTTGACGTCAACAATCTGCCATTAAGCTGTGTACCATTATGACTCACCCTGTATAGGATGTCCCACTAATAGACCGTGAGCTAGCGCACATGGGTGTGGCGTCATCGAAAAATGTCTGGCATTTTGAGGTCTGAAAAAGGAAAGTTAGTTAATGAAAATAAGGGAGGTTTTAAGGGCTGACCCGTGTTAAAAAAATTGGGAAATTAATTTCCTTTTGCATAAAATAATTAGTTTTTCACTCATCTTAAAGTGCCTGGCAGTTGATGTAAAAATAGACATTAATAAGTACCTAACAATTTTCAAATACCAGACAGTTTTAAATAGCCGAAAGGGTGGTTCATAAGGGTGAACTTGCAAGAAGAAAAAAAAATCTTCGTTTACTTTTTGTCTGGCAATCGAAACAGTGAAAATTTTTATTACGACGGTTTCCAATGTTCGGAGTCGAGTATCTCTGCGGAAAATTATGTGAAAATTTTTAACGTTTTTCAGTGATCTTAATGATGTACAAAAAAAGGACCTTTGTGTTTGCGGTATTATAAAATTTCAATTAGAAATACGCGTATAAACACAATATATAAATGCCACACAAGTTGAGATGTTCGAAAATGTATAAATGAATTGAAAAGTTACAAAAAACTTAAAAGGAAAACTTGATTTTCTTTTTTTCTAATATAAACGATTTATTTTTGTCTGGCATTTTGCATTACTATTGAAAATACATATTTATACTTCAGGTTAAATTCAGGTTAAAACGCCAGACAAATTGGGTTGTTCGAAAATTAAAAAAAAAATAAATTAAATAGTTGTCAAAAAATTAATGAAAATTCAGTGTCTTATTTTTTCTGGCAATTCGTTTTATAATAAAAAAATACACTTACAAACTCAAATTAAAAATGCCAGACAAGTTGGGCTGTTCGAAAATATATAAATAAATAAACAAAGTTGTAAAAAAATACAATGTATCATTTTTTCGACTTTTTCTCTTTGTTGTAATTACTCGGGAAACATACTCGAATTAATATTCCCAACGTAAAATTTCCTACTGAATTTGATGCTGTCAACGGAAGTAAATAATTGATGACATCGTGCCTTTTAGTAGGGACACTAGAATGGGCCAAAAATATCGACTATTTTTATTTTTTTTTTTTTTGAAAAATATATCTAGAAAATCATTCAGAACGACGAATAAAAAAATATCGTGAGAGTTTGAACCCTTAATAATAGTTTTAATAGGTCTATGATCGCTAGTTTTGATTTTTTATTCCTGATCCCATTTTGTGTCAAAACTGCCAAACCGTCGAGGTAAAAAAATGCATTTACATATATTTTTGAAGGAAATGGAATGCCCTACAAAAAAGGTCTGAAAATTTCGGCAGACGAGCCGTTTTCATGTAATCAAGCCTTGAAATTTGATGTTTTTCGATTTGACTTTTTAACTTTGGAATTTTGTAAATAACGAACAAATTAATATCTGAGAACAAACAGAAAGCAAATTTAATACTCTACAAAAAAGGTCTATTAACATTTTTGCATAAATTTACTCCTTCAAAAGTTATTCACGATTGAAGTTGAAGTAAAAATAAAATTTTTGTTTTTTTCATTTTGGACCCCATTTTTTTCACTCAATAAGGATATTTACAATGATTTTTTTCTATATTTCATTGATACTATTATTTTATGAGCCATAATCATTTTTCTTTCATATAAATGTATACAATATTGTAAATACATAATTTTCAACGGTAAAACTACATAATTGTTATTTTTTAAATTATTTTGATACAGTAAAACTACGTTCTTGTAAAAAAAATAGCTATGGAGCGAGAATAAATTTGAATATATTAGGAATTTTGGATATTTTTGGTGATTATATTGATAGAATAATAATTGTCGATGATGTATAATATCAATTTGTTCCACTGAGTGAAAAAATTGGGCCCAAAACTAAAAAAACAAATATTTAATTTTTACTTCAACTTCAATCGTGAATAATTTTTGAATGGGTAAATTTATGCAAAAATGTTAAAAGACCTTTTTTGTAGAGCATTAAATTTCTTTTGAAAATCTGTATTGCTCTTTTTCAGATTTTAATTTGTTCGTTATTTACAAAATTCCAAAGTTAAAAAGTCAAATCGAAAAAACATTAATTTACAAGGATTGATTACGTCTGCCGAAAATTTTCAATCAGACCTTTTTTGTAAGGTATTCAATTTCCTTCAAAAATAAAGGTAGATAATTTTTTTTACCTCTATGGTTTGGCAATTATGACGCAAAAATGGAATCAGGAATAAAAAATCGAAACTAGCGACGATAGACCTCTTAAAACTAATATCAAGGGCCAAACTCCCACGATATTTTTTTTTTTCGTCATTCCGAATGACTCTTTGCGCACTTTTCTGAAACGAGCTATACCAGATCGACGTCGGCCTGCGCCGAACTTCCGTCGAAACTTTGGCGGATTAACATGCCACTCCGAAAAACGTCTTTCCAGCCGAATAGAGATGAGAAGCGTCAGTGTTTGGTTGAAACGAAAGTTTTCGGGTAAAAAATCAAGGCGCTGGTATGGAGATGTATCCAAACAAATCTGTAACTTATTTGAATTTCATGATTTCCCTTCGCCGGCGTGTTTCCCGGGAATTATTCGGGGCTCCTCTTGGAAGTTGCTGCGAGCGATCCACGGGTAGTCGCTTAAGTTCCGAGCAGGCCGGAACTTGGAAAGCTTTTCGTTTTCGGCTGAAGTGAAATAAGACCTTTTCAGTTCACTATGTTTAGCTTTGATTTTCGAGATACTGGGTGTTGAATCTAAAGAAGAAATATTTTAATAAAGTGAAAGATATTTCTATACTTAAATAATCGATATACAGGGTGTCCCTATATACATTCTGGGATATTCTAGGACTCTACTTATTTTTTAATACTTTCGGAGAAGCCATTCTATTTAAAAAATATTGCTTTATTGAAAAACAGATACACAAGTTTGTATATTAATAATTTATTTTTTATACAGGGGGATCAAAAACCTCAAAACATCAATCCAACATTTATTTTTAGAACACAGCAGAATCAGTATGTACGCGCCAGTACAAAACTATTCTACATGAAGTCCACCAAGTTCAACACACCTCCAGTCTTTTTCTAAATGCAGCGTAGGTCGAATGTATCATTTCTTCATTTAATATAAAAAATAAATTATTAATATGCAAACATGTGTATCTGTTTTTCAATAAAGCAATATTTTTTAAATAGAATGGCTTCTCCGAAAGTATTAAAAAATAAGTAGAGTCCTAGAATATCCCAGAATGTCGAGTATTAACTAGAAGGCCATGTTTTCATATTTAAACATAAAATTTATTTCCAAGGAACTTTTTCACATAGCGTTAAGATTTAAGGTACTTTACTGTTCTTCACTGTTTTTACCTTTTCCAAATTTTTGAACACCCTGTACATTAAATTGAACAAATGACTATCAAGGACAAGCAAAAATTTTTATGAAGAATGATTTTTTTTGACAATTGAAATTTTGTATCCATTTCAGGTATAGGCAACCCGAATTGGGGACACCCTGTATACTTCTGTTTTTCATGACTTATCATTAAAGCCCGGACAATAGTACAGGGTGTCCCAAAGTTCGCGTCTCGGGCCCATAACAGACAAACGAAAAACGACGGTAAAAATCTGTTTAGATGGCGTGAAGGGACTCGCTAAGGTCCGTTTTGCACTTGAAAATCATTTTTTCAAAATTCGGTAAATAAAAAAAAATATTTCATCAAATTTTTTCCACGAACATAGTATGTAGTATGAGTATGATACCCATTTTTTATGATAGCTAAAATCGTCTACTTTTTATGAACATTTTTTGTGCAGAAATTTTGTCTCTATCTCTTCTCCTAAAAAAGTTACAATAACAAACATTATACAAAAATGTATCCTATTGTATTTGAATTAGTCACGATTTAATCAACATTGCTATGAAAACAATGGCTGCAACTGCTGTCACAAGTCTGTTTACATATTAGTTTGTCAAACGCCATTTATTGCATGATAAACAAACTAGTAAGTGGTTGCCAAAAAAGTTGATATGATTTTAATTTATTTCACTTTTTACGATAATTATTTGGGTAATTTTACTCAAATTTTGGAAAAATAGATTTTTTGTTTTATAAACATATTTGCTTGTTTTTTGCGAAAAATATACAGGGTATTCTGAATGCACAATCCACTACATTGTTTCTGCAGATTTTTTTGAGGATCGATGATATTTTTGGAAAATGATCAGTCATTTTAACAGCATTCAATATTCTTTAAAAAAAGTATCCTTGTCGCATATGTGTAATCTACCGTTTTTGAAAAATTGAAATCGGTTGATTAGGACGGTCACAGTAAGTTTTTAAAGCTAACAGTCTTTTTTTATTTTTAAACAATTAGATTACATTTATCAATTTGCAATTCAGTTTTTTTCAAAAATTATAAATTTTAAAGTACCCGGAACGACTTCTTTAAAAAAAAAGTTAAATTCAGTTTATTGATTCTCGAAATATGGGCGGTCAAAGTTTATCGGCATTTACCGTTAATTTATAAACAATTTAGTAATAATCTTTGATCCAGTGGCTTCGTTTTTCCGAGTTTTAAGCTGAACAAAATGTTCATATCCATAAGTTATCGGCAACATAGATAAATCAGCGGAAAAGCCCACGCGAAAAGTGACTCAAAACACAGAAAGTGGGGGAGGGGGCTTTCACTTCGAGACTGAATTGGGAGGTTCAAAATGCGAAGGTACGAAAAAAATACTTTCTTGGTTGTGAAAATTCGAAATATTTGGAATTATTCAAATTTCGTGGCTGAAAACATGTATAGGTATTGTATTTTTGAAACCGAGAGAGTTACACGAAACTAAATTTGTACAGGACATAGCTAATACGATGCGAAACATCGCCTTAATGTTAAAAATGTTGTCACCGCCGTTCTTGGTCGTGAAAATTCGAAATATTTGGAATTATTCACCTGATTTTTACGGCATATGACATACATAAAATCTTGTACTGGTAACAAGGATCTTCTTCAGCTGCGTTTAAAATTTCTGGTCGGTCTGATATCGTTTTCTTGCAACAGCATCGTTTTGTCCTGACAAAAGTAGGCTCTAACCATATCACTTCTTTCTTGATTTGTATATGTACACGCTTTTTCATACGTATTTTTTTGCCTTGTTAAAAACAAAACATACAGACCCGTTAAAAGAATTATTCCCGCACCCCCGCCTATGGTTTCTGACGATCGTTTTATCCTGAAAGCTTCTGGAGACAAGACAACTCACCTTCAAGGGCCAGTGACCAAATTTTCTCTTATTCTCAGGTCATAGAATGGTCTGGTAAAATATTGCACTCTAGCTCCGTGACTTTATTTTCTACTTGACGGAAGATATTTTCTATGCACGTCTGTTTCATTATTTATCGCACACAGAAATTTAGATAAATAAATGTAAGTCAGCGATATTATAATTCATACTCGTGTGAACAAGCAGAACTGAGCAAAGCCAATCGCCTTATATCGACCAAGCAGTCTTATGCCTTTCCGGTTTGTATCTATAAGGAAGCGGCGGAATCAATACAGGCCAGATTTTGTTAATAAAAGCATCGTCGCCATCGGGTCTGGAGAAAGTTATTTGCTAGTGAGATCTTAAAATTAATGACTGAAAAGAAATTAATCATCCGCGGGAATACAGGGTAAAAATAGAAACCCTTCGGTGAAAAACCATAGTGCCGATTGGAATAATGAAATGTCGATCAAAATGATCTTGAAGGGGCTAGGATTACTGAACAGTTGCACTTTCTGTTACATTTCCATTTTTATATCATTAGAGATAAAAAAAACCTGGTCTACAAATGAACACTTTTTATAGTAAGCAGAGTGATACATTTTTTTTTGGCAAATAATGATCGATGATACCCACATCTCCGCCACTGGTAAGTTTCTAACGCTGGTAATTTTTTATTTAATACCTACTGTCATACTAAACATGCACACCGAATTTGGTTAAATTATCTCGAGCGTAGGGTTTCTGGTCGAGACTTCTCGAAGCGAGAATTCCCGGGAAATCTAGCCTTACTCGAGATGAGGAAAAATGTGTCGAGAAATCGAGAAATTTAAAAATCACGCGCGTCTTAAGTTCTTGACTGGAGTTCGTTTCGTTCATGCGTTCAATTCGTTTCTCGATAAATAACTGAGCGGTTAAAGTGGTTTCTCTACCAGCTCATGATTTATTTATTTTAAGTTTTTAAGGCTTTAGTTTACTTTGATGATTCTTTTTTTTTAATGTACATGGTGAATCACTATATTTTGACCCCCCTTTAACTTTTTTGTTTTAAGAGTTATAAAAAAATGTGAAATACAAAAGTTGCACGATTTTTTATGAAGTTTTCGAAAATGATAGTAGAAAAACAAATGAAGTTCAAACAAAATGGCCGCGGATGTTAACTTTGTTAATTTAAATGGAACACCCTGTATATTTTTACATATTTGGATAGAACGTTCCTTGTCGAGCATAGTCATATAGGGTTTGTTGGGTCCATCTCTAATAATAGGCGAGATAATATTAAAAAACGAAATGATGTTTTTTTATTAAGAAAATAAGACATCTTGTAATTGTTAGACCTCTTTCAGGCATTTCTGCCTTTTTTCCAATTACGTAAGGATTTAGATTTAGTTGTAATATATTTTGACATATCGGACATTGATATAGTCCAAAATGCGTATAGGTATTTTAAGTAAATCTCACTAATTAGACCGTGTGAGGCCAATTACTCATGGACAATCTTATATATGGTAGGTCGTGACAGTGACAGGTAGTAATGTCATGATAACATTGTTATTGTTTGACAGTTTGTATTAGTATTTAATTAAAATGGGTTACACAGAAGTAGAAAATTGAAATATTATTAGGAATTAAAATAAACTATGGAGAATATCTTAACTACTCTATCTTAATTCCTATAATATTTAAATTTTCTACTTCTGTGTAACCCATTTTAAATAAATAATAATACAAACTGTCAAACAATAACAATGTTGTCATAATATTACCTGTCACTGTCACGGCCTACCATATAACATTGTCCATGAGTAAATAAGCCCCTCACGGACTAATTAGTGCGATTTAGTTAAAATACTTATACCCATTTTGGACTATATCAATGTTCGATATGTCAAAATATATTGCAAATAAATCTAAATCCTTACGTAATTGGAAAAAAGGCAGAAATGCCCGAAAAACGTCCAACAATTACAAAATATTTTATTTTCTTAATAAAAAACGTTCTTTTCGTTTTTTAATATTATCTCGCTTATTGTTAGAGATGGACCCAACAAACCATATATGACTGTGCTCGACAGGGAACGTTCTATCCAAATGTGTAAAAATATACAGGGTGTTCCATTTAAATTAACAAAGTTAACATCCGCGGCCATTTTGTTTGAACTTCATTTGTTTTTCTACTATCATATTCGAAAATTTCATAAAAAATCGTGCAACTTTTGTATTTCACATTTTTTTATAACTCTTAAAACAAAAAAGTTAAAGGGGGGTCAAAATATAGTGAATCACCCTGTACCTAGTTATAAGTCTGTGTAGAAATTTTATTATAAGCAGATACCTAATGTTGAAGTGATAAATTAATAGGAAGAACGCTTCTGTATCTTTAAATTAAAGCTTGTTTTTTTTTAAGATTTCGGTTAAATTCCTTATTTACTATTTATTTAATTAAAAAACTGCGTGATTAATGATTATTAATAATTATTATTGGAAGAAACCTACGATTCAAAAACATTGAAATAAACATAAGTATATTGAAAGTGTTTAATAAAAAATCAAGTTAAAGGTTTTTAATAAGAAACTCAACGTTTAATTTAGTTTTGTTAGTAGAAGTAGAAATATAAGTAATTAATATAAATAAGTAATAAATACTGAATAAAAAATAAATGTTAATGATGATTGTTAAGTATAATAGCATGTTTATATTTCGCATTGCAATACCAAAATTATTACTTTTTAAGTTTTAGAAATTTCTCGAGAATTCGAGAATTCCCGGGAATTCCTAGTCGAGAATTCTCAAGACCCGAGGAAAAAAATTGGCCGAGAAATCAGAAACCCTACTCGAGCGGTTTAGAAATAAAAAATTTAAAACAATTTATTTTTTTTTTTTCATTTTTGACACGCTGTAGCTGGACAATGGCTGTCCTAAGACCCCACATTTACATAACAACAAACCCTTATTTTTGGCCACAAAATACGCCCCTAGATTTTTGACCTCTACTTAAGAAACACCCTGTATAAATAAACTATTATAAACGCAATTACTGTAGTTTATTTAAATTATTGATAGACGCTGGTTCATTAATTTTCTTGTTGTATTCGATGAATTGCTGATGAGAATTTTTCTTCTGTTCAATGAAATTTTCACATTTTCAGCGACTGTTTCCTAACCTTTGTGTCGTTTCGCTGTGGACAAATAGCATAAGATCTGCTTTATTGTGGCGAAACACTCGTATCGAAAACTAATCCAGTATTTGTATCAAGGAAGGAGCAAAGCATAGAAGTTCGAACACGTATCTATATTTCTTTCATTTGTTCCAAATCACGTTTATAATTTACTGCATTGCTTGCAGTTTGTGCCGAAAATGGCCATCTCTACCAGCTAGTGTCAGCTTGACGGTCATATAATTTCGATATTATTTATTTTGTTGTCCTAGACAGAAGCACACAGAATTTTCAGTGCAGATTTTTCCAGTTGTTTAAGTAAAATTGCTGTCCAAACACTTGCGCTTTGTCGTGCTTTGTTTATATAATTGTCACAGGTGCAAGAAGCCGATGCTCCTTAATTTAGATATGCGGATTGTTTCTATATTTGTGCAACTGTACTTATCGTCTGCCATGCTTTGTTTACGCAAATCTCGCAGGTGCAAGAAGCCGATGCTTCTTATGGGTGCAGGGTGTTTCTAGATGTATGCAAGTTCTGCAACAAATCCTAGCGTAATTAAAATTGTTATACTAGGTGTCCGGGAATATGTGGGAAATCTCTCGAGTACAGATAGAATTTGAAAAAATAAATAATAAATAATATGAAATAATAAGATAAGATAAAATAAATAATACAGGGCCCCCTACGGTGATATGTGTCCCTGAAGGACGGTCCTGGAAATCGGTTTTTCTTGAATAACTTTTAAAATACTTAATATAATTTAATAAAAATTTTATGTGATGGACACTAGTAAATTCCTCTTAAAATAGCGTCCTTGAAACACATTTAGTTTTTTTAGTTTACCAGGGGTGGGCTAAGTTTTACAACTTAATGCCTAAATTTTTTACACCCTGTATGATAAAGAGTTTAAAATAATAAATCTGGGTAGCTTCAACCTTAGACTAAAAAAATTGTACTCTTGTTTATTCTCGATAAAATGGACCGTTTACGAAAAAAAAGAATAATAAACGAGTGCGATACGAATGTCATTCAAACAACAGAGAAGTTTCATTTTAAGATGTTTAATCCGAAAATATACGAAATTAAAAAAAACGCAGTGGTGTCCCAGGAGGCACCTTAACGAAATTATTGAAATGCTTTCAGAGGTTTCAACATGGGCTCGGTGAAATCTAATACACTCGCGGGCTTGACGAATTGAGGACTGCTGTACCCGCCACAATAACCCAGCATTGTTCCTTATCACATCACAATGAAACGTGATTCTCTGTAGAAGTTGTACCCTAGTGTTGACCGAGTGGAATACACCAATTGTTTGAGGTGTCCCCACCGGTAAAAATCCAAAGGCGTTAGGTCGGGAGATCGAGGAGGCCAGGCAATAGGTCCTCCTCTACCCATCCAACGGATTGGATAGACGTTATTCAGGTGCTCCCGCACACCAACGCTGAAATGAGGTGGTGACCCATCGTGCATCAAGTACATGTTTCGGTGGGTTTCAATTGGTAAGGGTTCTATTAAATCTTGAAAAGCGTTCTGAAAGGAACTCCAAATAAAGTTGTCCATTCAACCGTAAGGTTCAGTAAAAAAATTACCAATGATTCCTGCCCAAATGTTAATTGATTGGAACTGATGTTGATGATGTGAAACAATAGTGGCATGAGGATTTTCATCAGCCCATAGGTGCATGTGTGTTGTGTAAATTGGTGATACCGTTTTTGATACACCTTGCTTCATCCGTGAAAAGAATAATGCTAATGAAGTTTACATTATTTCGTTGCTGATCCAATAGCCAGTTTGCAAACTGCTTTCTGCTAGGAAAATCTTCAGGAATCAGTTCATGTATTTTTTGCAAATGGTATGGATATAACGGCTGTTCTTGAAGAACTTCATGTACTATTGTTTTCCATGTATTAAACTGTGCTGATAATTTTCGAGTGCTCGTTGATGGAGTGTCTTCTACAGCAATTAAAATATTTTCCTCTAAATGCAACGTAGTACGGTTCTTCTAAGACCAGCATCAGTACTATTTTTTCCAAATTTTCCTACAAATATGAAGGAAGTCAATAATATGTAGTACCTTATTAACTGGATTCGCCCACCATTCTTCCTTAGACGTTGGTCAACTCGTTGAAATGTCTTCTGGTTTGGCAAAGCACGATTAGGAAATCTGTCGTGATATAACCTGGTTTGTAAAACATGATATGTATATCTTCATATTCAATAAACGTGTATTCCATATTTCGAATTAATTCACAATTAAATTCACCACGAAATCCAAAAATCAGTAAATTAATAACGAAGTAAAGGATCAATTGTGTCATCTATGTCACTTTATTGTCGAGAAAAAAAATAGAAATCATGGCCCTTTTTATTAAAAATAAAACATGAATTCGTTTATTATTCTTTTTCTTGTAAACGGTTCATTTTATCGACAATAAACAAGGGTACCTTTTTTTGTCTAAGGTTGAAGCTACCCAGATTTATTTTTTTAAAGTCTTTATCATACAGGGTGTTAAAAAATTTAGGCATTAAGTGAACCCCTGGTAAACTAAAAAAGCTAAATATGTTTCAAGGATACTACTTTAAATGAAATTTACTAGTGTACATCACATAAAATTTTTATTAAATTGTATTAAGGAGGTATGTCGGGTTTACTCAAATGTACAGATGTACTTGAAATTTATATAGCGTATTAGCCTCCCTCTGTGCGGCATATTTTTTTGAAATTTTTTGAATCTAGATTTTGAGATATTGTTGTTGAAAGTTGTTCATTTTAACATAGGTTTATATGGCGAAGATGGACGGTGCGGCTCTTCTTTTGCCAATAACTGAGAAAAAATGTAAAAATTGTGAACAAAACTTTTCTATAGATAGTACACAGTATTACCTTATTTTTGATGTAAAACTACTGTATATTTTGAACATAGTGCAGCTGTATTAATTAGAAACAGAAACCAATAATTGCATTTCTGTCTGACTTGAGGATTAATGTGACAACATCGCAATCAGCTGACAGCAAGGAGGGAATACATTTGAAAGACTTGATAAAAACGAAATTGATTTCAAACATATACATTTTTCCTAAATCCCATGTACATTGTTATCAACAATAAATTATCCACAACAGATGATTTTTTGTAATGTTTTTAAAAAACTAGATTAATTAAAAAAGACTAGGAAGCTGTGATATATTTATTGGAATAAAAAATACAGTTGATAAATCCTTTTAATATATTTAATGGTTTATAAAAACATCGTAATCATTACCCAGCAATATTTAGGGTTACATAAAGTTTTCTTTACTTGATTAATATAATTAGTAATACTTGAGATAAAAGCATTTGTACGGAATAACAAAGGAACATAAATATTTCTCAGCAAACTTTATATCTAAAAAATTAGTTATAGTTGCAAAACTTTTGTAACATTACTAAAATAGAGATTAAAAACACGAACAGTGAGTAATAATGTAATTTCTATCACAGAACCTTCAAAATTGCATCCAACATTTTCTTTGACTTGGACGAGAGATGGGCGCGAGTGTCATTTCATTTCTTTAGAACTAAATTAACATAATTCTCGTTGTTTTACCAGTTCACATGATTTACGGATTTTAAATAAAGGATACAAATCTTCGCGAGGATAATACGATATATTTGCTATATATAATAATTATATTGTACATAGTTTACACACAATACATTTTTGAACGCGTACGCATCTTTACCCGAATTTGACGCGCAATATCTCCGATGTCCGAGGTCTGTAGGTTCGCAGTGTGTACAACTGCTAGTCAATTATTAGCGCTGTTGCCACATCTACATAGTCTTTATGCGTTCATTAAATATAATTTAAAACTACTTAAATATGATATTTTTATGTTGTTAATTAGTCAATATGTATGCTATGTGCATATGAGTAGATTTCTTTGCTATATAGATAATGTTTATCGCAAATAATTTCAATAGGATTTAATTTTTTCAAATTGGCAGCGGGTTTTAGTCCCATAAGAAAAGCATAGGACCCCCCCTGCGCTCCTCACTTCCCTCGGACCCCAATAAAAAAGTTATTCAAGAAAAACCGATTTCCAACGGCGTCGTTTAGGGACATAATTATATCTCCGTAGGGAGGACCTGTGCAAAAAAAAATTATAGGAACTTGTCATCTTATTTTTTCTATTGGCCTATTTGCACCGGAGAGATTTCCCACATTTTTCCGGACACCCTGTATATTGTACTATTTCTCGGTTGAATTTTTATTTAAGTCATAAAATTGAATGCTGTTATGGTCATAGAAAACCGTGAAAATTATGAAAATAAACTAACAGCTGCGCAAGTACCGGCTATGCTTTGTTAAAATTAAAAATGAATTATATTTCGCCCAGCATCGCCGCCTCTACCCTCTAAAATAATCGCATCGTGCTTTTTGCAATTTGTAAAACTACTTGTAATTTCCTCCGCGTTTTCCGCGGCTCTGTCGTCTATTGTGCCACGCACGGTCTACAAAAACGACCATCCGAGTATCTCGGCTCACTAAATGCCATAATTAATAACCCCTCTAGCGTGAAATTATAATAATTTTTACGTCGTAAACTCGAAAGAATGTCCTTCCATTGTGTCGCCGGAAAAAATAGTTCGTGGAGCGATTCGAATGCCTCTATCATTGTACTCTAATTATCGGGTAGATACACGGCTAAGTAAGTAATGAGGCTAGGACTGATATACGGTGGACGTTTTTATTATAAAATTACTCCGGAGCGGAACCGAGGAAGAATAGATAAACGCCGAATGAAAGAGACGGCGATATCAAAGGCCAATCCTGGAAATGAGGGCCGGCTCCTTTAGTTCCCCTCTGATTTTCCCAACTATAAGCAATTGGAATTCTTATTACCGTGGTGATATCCTCAGTGAGCAGCGATTATTATTATTTTGCAAACGTAAAGAAACATTATTTTAGTTGGGACAGATTATTATTTATACAGGGTGATTTCACTTTAAATACAGAAACTGCAGGAATAGATTAGTTGCTAATAAATAATAAGAATTTGCTCTATAATAGGCTATTGATTATTAGACCACGCAAATTAAATTTTTACTCGAAAAAAGTCCTATCCGCGAGATTATTGTAAAATTGTCTAAAGGAACATAATACAAGACATCTCTCGTCTCGTGAGTCAAAAACTTTTATTAGCTAACTTTTCTATTTAAACAAATAAGTGAGGAAAACAGTTTTTTCACTTTGCAGGGAAAACCATCAATTTTAGCGAAAAGTGACTCTCAGACAGCTTATAGGGAGTAAAATTATCTACAAAATGAGACTGGTTAAATTAAAATCGGTTAATAAACAAAAAAGTTATTGCAAAAAAACAAGAAAAGTGCCCATTTTTTCATTTGTTTATAACTATCGCATTTATTGTTAAAATTTTATAAAACCTATGACAAGTTGAGGGTTTTGTCATACTTCAAAAGTGTGCCAAAAGTGGGCGCTGTAGGTGCGATAGTTTTCGCACAATTCTATTTGTTTATAGCGGAGGCTCCAAAAGTTATGAACTTTATGCCTCTGTACAGGCCTTAATTTTCAATCAAACATGATTCTGAAAGCGTCATTGTAGTCTTAAAGACGCAATTAAGCGACCTATTAAAAAATATCGCCGCTTTTTTGACATTAACATTCTCAAATTGTGCATTAAAAAACCGTGCGTTTTTCGCTTATAAACAATTTGAATAACATTGTTGCTATTTATGCTATCTCACCGAAAATAGGTGCAATGGATAGCTGGAAAAAAAATACAGTTTTAAAATAAAAAAAGTGCCCTCTACGACCAACAGGAGCCAAGATAAGAATCTTTTTTTAAAAAATCGTAGCGCAATTGTTTATAAATATTAAGACTTGAATTTTTCGCAACATGAAGTTTACGACGTAAACTACGATTTCCCGTGAATTGCATTGAAAAATGTGGAAAATTAAGGACTCACGAGCCCTTTAAAGAGAAGATACTCGCTAAATAAACTGTCCGGCGGCCGGCGGCGTGGTGGTTCAAAATTCATTCAAGTTCAAAAGTTCAAATTGATGCGCGCTGTAAATTTTGCAATACCTCCGGTTCTATTAATCGTAGAAACTTATTATTTTTTAAAACTGAGGTAGCTCGACGAGGAAATAACAATGGGCATATTTACGAATTCGTTGAATAGCCCTGAACCCCAGAAAAAATGCATCCTTTATACTAAATTTTTTTTAATTTACAAAAATGTCAAAAATTATTGTTAAACGAAATATTAATTATAATTTCAATTTCGGAATTATGTTATTATGGAAACATGTTTTTTCAATATTTTGTTAGCTATTTAATTACGATTTAAATGTAAAATTTTATGCAAAAAATCGTTAATAAACAATTTAAAAAAAAGCAAAAAATTCGATTTTTTTATTTTTTTACTTTTTTACCTCTAGTTTTTTTTTGAGTAAAAATAGGTATAGGTATTGCTTCATAAAAAAAGTAGATCAAATTTCCTTCAAAATAAGAGGTAAAGTATTTTTGGATAAAAATTGACTGATATATGGCCTCTCAAACTTAGCCAATTTTTCGATTTTCATCGAGTTTACCTTATACGTTTTAATTCTCATTTTTATAAATAATCTAATATTTAATAATAATCTAATAATCTTTAAAATAAGATTTTTTATTTCTTTTACGTTTTTGACTCTTATTTTTTTTTTAAGTAGAATAGGGCAAAGAAAATTGCTGTACAAAAAAAAACTAGATGAGATTCCCTTCAAAATGAAGCGTTTTCAAAAGTTTTAGGACTAATATAGACTTAGTTATAACCGGTCAAACTTAAATATTTTTTAGGTTTTCGTCGTTTTTAACATAATAATGATTATAATTCTTATTATTTGTACAACAAATTGGTTATTTACTTAATAAAAAAATATTTCAAAAGTTTTATTTGTTAATAATAAATAAATATAATTACAACTTAGAGTTGGACTTGTTGTAGAACTCGTTTCCTAATTACTTACTCTACCTATTTGCTAATGGTATTTTATTATTTGGTTCTGATATTTTTTTCAGAAATAAAATAATTTCTACAAAAAACCGCCAGTGGCGTATTCTTTTCTTCCTGGCTAAAACCAGGAGGTTTTCATCGAATAAAAGAATTAATTTATAAGGAAAATTCAATAAAATGTAAAAATGGATGTAATCATATTTTATTGGTTTGGTGGCAGGAAATATTAACCTACGTTCATAAAACTTTTATGCAAGATCACATAGGTCTTAGGTTAATTTGACGCAANTACTCGACCTATTTGCTAATGTTATTTTATTATTTGGTTCTGATATTTTTTTCAGAAATAAAATTATTTCTACAAAAAACCGCCAGTGACGTATTCTTTTGTTCCTGGCTAAAACCAGGAGGTTTTCATCGAATAAAAGAATTAATTTATAAGGAAAATTCAATAAAACGTAAAAATGGATGTAATCATATTTTATTCGTGGCAGGAAATATTAACCTACGTTCACAAAACTTTTATGCAAGATCACATAGGTCTTAGGTTAATTTGACGCAACACTAGGTAATGCAGAATCAGTATTTATTAGTTCAAACACTATACTATATTACTACGCGACAAATTTAATCGAAACATGTGGTCTCTCTCTAAACACACATATACACAATAAGACAACGCTACTGGTCGATGTCGCTACGACTTTTATCGCTCATGATATCACAGTGTAAACTAGGCTTAAGAAGAAGATAAATTCCACGCATTTTTGCGAGTTGGTAAACAGTATTGTTTATTTTTCAGATTGACTGCTCAACTAGTCACCTCATCAGGTTATCTTAGGATTAAACGGTATGTAAATGCTGTTATTTTTAAATTTAAAGAGTATTACTTCATAGAGACAAATGATTTTTTTAAATATTCTGATATAGCGTTAATATAACTTGATAATGCTTTCACGAATTTTTTGTTAATGTTCATGTTAATGTTAATCAGATGGTTATCTAAGGCTCAAAAAGTCAGGGTTAAAATAAAGAACACAATTTACTACCCCAAGAGTTTTAATGAAAAGCTCAGCTACCCTACACTGTTAACCCTCGTTATTTGCTGCAACTTTCATAATTTAATATTTTGGGTTATTTTAATGCTGGGAACTTTTTAGCCGCCCCTCTAAGAACTCTCGCACAGATTTCATTGCGCGTTCTTTTGTTTAGGCCCTTTTATTCGATTATTATTATTTCAAATATACAGGGTGTTTGGAAAAGTTAGTACAAAATATAAGGTGGTGAAAATAGAGCCAAAAATAGTAAAATAAATTTCTATAAACATTGGTCCTCTGGAGCACCGTTACTGAGATATGGCCCTCCAAAGGGATCTTATCATTTGGATACTTTTTAAAATGAAATTTTTCGAATTTTTTTTATTCCTTTGAATTATCAAGCAAATAATGTTATTTTTAATGAATTAGACTTTTTTGAAGAAAAAATGTCACTACTATTTTTCAAATTCTGCGTAGTTTAGTCAGAAATAATTACTCGTATGTTTTAAGTAATGTATGGCTCGGAACAGTAACTTTTTTGTAACATTTTCACATAGTAGGCATCTTTTATAGTGTCAGTTTCTACTATGATTTAAATTCTTATGTTTCTTTATTATCTTAGTTGTGATCTTTGTGCTCAACTTTGCATTTCATTCGATTTTTTTACTTTGCTTTTAGCAAAGCTTTTACTAACCGTGAATATACCGATATGCATTTTATTTATGGTTTCTGTAATGGAAATGGTCTGGCGGCTCAAAAAGAGTCAGCTCTATGTTTTAGTAGATTGCGCCCCCTAGCGACCTAGCTACGAACTTGAAAACTATTTCCAGCGATTTCTATTGGTCGATCAATTTTTTTTCCCGAAGTTCTAATGCCTATACTTTTT
The DNA here is from genome assembly GCF_000390285.2 of Anoplophora glabripennis. Taxonomy (NCBI): domain Eukaryota; kingdom Metazoa; phylum Arthropoda; class Insecta; order Coleoptera; family Cerambycidae; genus Anoplophora; species Anoplophora glabripennis. The sequence continues at coordinate 280,846 of NW_019416615.1, read as the reverse complement.
CTAGTATATACTCGTAGTATAAATACAATTTTACGCATTTGTCATGTACTGTTTGAATAAGCAATTTTTATTCTGACGATTATTGAGGAAACTGTTAGCTAGAACTGTTTTTTTTTACCTTGGGTGATTTATATAAATGTAGGATTTCCATTATAAGTAGCAGTGCAAAAGAACTAAAGGCCTGCAAAAGAACTAAAATATGTTCAAGATTTCCGACGTATTCCATTGTTTAATGGCGAAGTTGTCCTGCTAACAGGACTATACGTTATGATATATACGCACGATATGTTCATATACGTACCTATTTCCTTTTCCTTGAACGCTTTTCCTATATTAGCGCTGCTTCTACTGTGAAATTGGGTCAAGAAAAATTTGAGTCGTCTACGGGGGCGGATGTAACCAAAATTTAAGTAACTTTGTCCATATTTCGCCAAGAAAATCCACGTTTTATTACTTTACACCGTATTTTTTTAATTTCCCCAATCAATGATTCGTCAAAATCAGCTTATAAGCTTCAAAGATTTATAAACAATTGGGAAAAAGTATCAGTGGAATTTAAATACGACCTAGGTCAGAATTCCATTTTATCACCAGAAATTAATTAGTTATATTTCCCATGGTCATATTACTCTCATACTTGGAAATAAGACGATTTAATATGACTTTGGTACTTTTACTAGAATGAAAGCTTGTCCACACTTATTTTCCTCGCATACACCTAAAAATTTAGTCATAAAGTTCATATTTATAGCGAAACATATGGTCATATTACCCCGTGTTTTCTCAGTCACTTTCAAATTGTCCCTCTAGCCACCTCGTATATAAAACAAACGACCTCCCGCTGAAAAACATTACATTGCAGAAATGTAAAATAAAAGGTACCTAATCGGTGGCGTGCGTGAGCGGAGCCACTTCCAACATAGAGGGCAACAAATAACCGTCGTGGTAGCAAAATGGCGGTACACAAGTTTTGATTAGGAGGGTCATTATTTACCGGGAATTATAGCCTATCGTTTGCAGGGTTGGATAATATTTAATATTATATTAACATTAACGCAATTGATTAGTAAAACATACACTAGAATGCATGTAAAATTAGTTTCCGGTAGTAAAATTACAGTAAATAATGTAATATTTATCATTCAGAATGTAAATTTATATCTTTGGTTGAGCTGAGACAGTTCACTTTTAATATATATTTACAATACATTAGAAATTGCAAAGGATTACGACTAATGTCTTCCACAAGTAAGATTACATTAGGTATGTAACTGTAAAATTACATTTGGTATATAATTTTAAATTTTTGCATGCATAATTTAAAATGTATATGAAAGCATGCAATCTAGTTGGTTGGGTCGAGGTAATTCACTGTAAATTTACACTTACGCATGCATATTTACAATACATTAGAAATATTAAAAGCAGAAAAAAGATTAGGATTAATAGAAGTATTTTAAAATGTAATATTTACTCACATATTACAATATATTTTGAAGCCGTAGGATATTGGTGTAAAATTATTTTGCACTTCTAAAATTGCATTAGTTATGTAATTTCACACTGTATATTTACAATACATTGGAAAAGCGTACAAAGGATTACGACTACATTAGAATATTTTGAAGTCACATAGTATATTCGTGTAAAATATCTACCACGAGTAAAATTACATTGGGTATTTAATTGTAAAATTACAGTAGATTACATTAATACGACTACATTAGAATATTTTAAAGCCACATAGTATATTCGTGTAAAATCTCTTTCACGAGTAAAATTACATTAGTTATGTAATAGTAAAATTGCAGTAGATTACATTAATCAATTTTACACAACAATTTAAAACCTAAACTTCCATGAGAATATATAACCCAGTTGGTTGAGTCGAAATAATTCGCTGTAAATTTACACCTATGTATGTATATTCACACTATACTCGAAAAATGTAATGTTTACCCCCGCATTAGAATATTTTGAAGCCACAAAGGTTTGTTCGTGTAAAGTTATCTTACGCAAGGTATGTAATTGTAAAGTTGCATAATGTATAGATTTGTAAAATTACATTTGGTATGTAATTTTTCTCCTTTGCGAATCAATTTAAATGTAAAACATATGTATCTAGTTCAAGATCTGATTCGTTGGGATAAAAGAAGCATTAAATATTAGACTAATACATTTTACAATGTAGTGATATCTGTAAAAAGTAACCGCACACCATTAGAATTACATGGACTTGAATATACGAGGTAGTATGTTTGCTTTATTTTATTTATATCGTTTTGGTGTTTAAAATGTAAAGTATACTTCCATAATTTTTATCAGTAGCTTTGACACAGCACGTTCTGTAAATACCCAATTTATAAAATACAAGAGTATCAATTTCCATGTATTTTATAAGTGTTAGTTAAGTATATAATAAATTATGTAGTTCGAAATATGATATTCCGTTGGAGTCGGGATCATGTTTTATCACCTTTCTGCATGTCTTCTAGATTTCAACCGCCAATATGGTCGTATGCTAATAGAAGAAAGTGCCATTTTGTAATGTTCAGTAATAAATACTCACTCGTACGTTATTAAATATTGTAAGAACACGGTACATACTTTGCTGTATTATATTTGTACATAGTTGATAAGTTTCTATATTGCGTAATCCTTGCATATTTTAATCTCACCCAGCCCAAATGTTTACGCTGAGAGAACAGTTTATTTGTTAATAATAAAATTCAAAACATGGTTGTTATTTAAATGAACACAAATCTATTACTTGTATGTTCCTCGTCTGCCTGAGGTTTTTTGTACAAATTCGTACTCCGTTGTAATAATTATCATCAATAAGATAGCATTTCACTGTGAACTTTTTTATATAAAAAATGGCGACGTTACTGTGTACAGAACCTGTTCAAGGATCTTGCGAGACAATATGTTCGGGTGTAATGTCTGCTACTCATCACTCGTTAACACTCGTTGTAAACAAGACGACTTTTGTATGGATAGTGATGAAAATACCAGCAGAAATAGCACGCCAGATTGTCTTCTCTTTTAACGCGAACATTAAATACTGCCTTCGTATATTTCTCCTACAACAAACACATGGACAAGTGAACGCTACGGCCGAGAAAGTAATTGTTTCTGTTACGTGGAAAGTCTGGCGATTGTACTAAAATCAGGGTACCTCACAGTTCATCCAAAAATGTCCATAATTATCTGCACGCAAAACATTTGATTTTAAGGTGTCGCACGTTTATACATGGGCCATAATACAGAAAAAAAGTTTATATAAAAGTTGTACAGAATCAAGAAACCTAAACTACAAAATTAATTTGAAACATACAGGGCGATGAGTAAAAACGGGACACGCCAAATATTACATTTTTTAAATGGAACACCCTATATATTTCTAAACATATGGATTTCCGAGAAAATTCTATATATGGCAATATAAACAGTTTATCATTTTAGTGCGGGGTTGCCAAGTTATGTAGAAAATTCTTCGAATTTTGGAAAAAACATGACGTCAAAGAAGTTGCATTAACTTTCAGCTACTAACACTTGGAACAAAATAATTAGACAGAGTTATAGGCAAATGTTAGACAGAGGCTCCTATACTAGCTAATATCGATATTTTGTACAGGGCATTTTTTATAATACGATCATTTTTTGAAAGTTTTAACTTGGTTTTTTAAAATTTTTCAAATGGAATGGACATATCGGTCTACTTCAACTTTTATTAAACATGTACTATATGTAAAATTGTTAGTTTTTAAGATATAGCAACATTTCTGAAAAAACTTAATTATTATTATTTTATAGGATACCACAAATAAATATTAAATAATAAAATTAACTCACAATGGAATAATAAATTATTAACTGACAAGTTGACACAATGTGACAGTTTTTTCCAAAGCGATTTCGTGCAACCGAAAATAATAAAAATTAGGTTTTTCCAGAAATGTTGCTATATCTTAAAAAATAACAACTTTAGATGTAGAACATACTTAATAAAAGTTTGTGGACTGATATGTGAATAAAATAGGACAATAAAATACAAGGTGTTCCATTTGAAAAATTTTCGAAAATCAAGTTTGAACTTTCTAAATATGATCGAATTATAAAAAATGCCCTGTATAAAATATCGATATTACCTAATATCTTTGCCTAACATTTGTCTATAACTGTCAAATATTTTTAATCCAAGTATTAGCAGTTGAAAGTTAATACAACTTCTTCGAGGTCATGTTTTTTTCCAAAATTCGAAGAATTTTCTACATAACATGGCAACCCCGCACTAAAATGTTTAAACTGTTTATAGTGCCATATTTAGAATTTTCTCGGAAATCCATATGTTTAAAAATATACAGGGTGTCCCATTTAAAAAATGTATTATGTTGTGTGTACCGTTTTTACTAATCGCCCTGTATGTTTCAAAATTAATTTTGTCCTTTAGGTTTTTTGATTCTGTACAACTTCTATATAAACTTTTTTTCTGTATTATGAACAACAAGAGAGTTATTTTACTGTGTGTACGCAAGAAAATATTTTGTTCGTTCAAGAAAATTATTTATTTACATATTTAAATACTTTAAATTTCCACCCAGAAATATAATTTCTTACTTAAAAAATAGGCAGCATTTAAAATAAATATTTGATACTTACGGTTAAACGAATTCTATTCTTAATTTTAAGATCTACACGTAGATTTTATAGAAACATGTTTTGTATTGTATATTAATGTATCGTTTGTTTAATACAAAATTGAATTAGTTTCGGTCAAATGATTTTATATACTTATTCTAAGAATATATTTGGATATAAATATTTCTCAGTAAGTGTCGTTACTCACAAGGATATACAGAGCGTAAGTGTTACTTCCCACCTACGCCATTGTGTGACCTACAATTTTCTTTCAAGAAAATATAAGTTTGATTATAATATGCTACATTTGTCTTGAATAATTCTTACATTAATACTAAATTTTAAATATATGTATATATGTATTTTAAGGAACTGGTAGTTTTGAAACAAATATGTTTGAAGTTTATCATGAAAATTTCGTACTTGGGATTTGGGCCCTTGGAATAATGAGCAGAGCTTTTCGAGAACAAGTTTATTGCGTGCTTGATACAGACTGGCGCACGTGAAGCACACAGTTGGTTTTATACCTGCGGTGTGCTTCCGTTGCATTTTCTTTTGATAAAACATTACAGAAGCTACGTTACTTATATTACGTGATAAAATATAATAGGAAGCAAAAAAATAGAAAAGCATAATATTAAATCGGTCACATGATTTGAACTTTAAGAGATATTGTAGCTAAGTCCGAGATAATAAATTTCAAAACTATAAAAGATTCGAATTAAATTATATATATTTACAAATAATATAAATTCTTAGAAAAATTATAGATTACAGCAAATATTTCACATAGTTTGACGAAAGTATATACATTAGACTGGAATAAAATAAAATTCTGCTCATTTGATCCAAATACTTTTTTTCAGTGTGTCTGCATTAAAACGTAGCTTCTAAATGCTTATTTACTCAGTATCATTGTGATTTGCGTAGTGCTCGTATTATCATGGTTTATTGTTTACATGAGCCTTACAAGTGCTCTAAGCTATGTATATAGCAATTGATATTATTTTAATTTAAGGCGAAGCAATACAAAATGCACTAGCAGCGTCTTTCCGAGGAACAAATTTTCAATATCGTGGAAGAAAATAACCGTTATATCCCGTATATTTTCTATAATTTGTGAATCGTTCTGTATATTTCACGTAACGTTTTTTTTAATGGAAAAAATGCAATCTGTGCATGCGAATGGATGCGAAAATTGCATAATAGCAATTCTGGCGGATAAAAAGTATTGTGCGCCGTGCGCATTTCCATTTTCCATCGGAAAATGTTATTATCTCCCGGCTTGATTACACAGAGAATTAAAAAAATGGTTTTGTAGCAAGTGTATTTGTTCCGAAATGAGGTCGCGGAGCTTAGCGCGGAAATTATCTGGTCTGGAGTCGAAAACATCGCAATGAAACCGTTTTTCTTTGCCTGAGACATTCGTAAAAGTTTTCTGTGAAATTACGGGTTTTTAACACCGCATATAATGTATATAATATAATAATTGTAAAATTATATACTTTATACATATTCGGAAAATTTATGAAAAAAGTTTTAAGTTAAAAAAAATATCGTCAAGATTCGTTGAAAAACAACGGAGTTATAGACTGTCAAAATTGACGGCCTATTGTTAAACAAATTACGTTGGTAGCGGCAAAAATAATACTGTCATAACCGGCAACCCGAGTACTTTCCCAGATAGAAATATTTTACTTGTGGAAGTATGTTAAGTGCATAAGAAATATTGTCAAAAGTCAGTGGGTCGCTTGATTTTCGGCGAGCTGTGGCGCGGCGGAATGGTTGGGGAAGCGAACGACAGCGAGTCCGAAGAAAATGACGATAATATTCATAGTCCTGCCGTTAAAAAAGCGAAATTCGCTTGAAAATAATATATTTGACAGTCTGTAACTCAGTTGTTTTTCAACGAATCTTGACGATTTTTTTTTAACTTAAAGTTCTTTTCATAAGCTTTCTGAATATGTAATAATATATAACTATATAACGCTCGTGCGTCGTATATTTCATTTTGCAACTAAGGAATAAAAAAATATTCCAGGTTGCAAATTTGAAATTAAAAATAAAATGATAGATTTTAATGTATTATTATGAAATCTATCATGAAAAAATCAGTGCGATTGTGGAAGGTCCTCGGGATCGTCCAGACTAATAATTAGTTAATTTGTTTATAAGGCCATAACTTGTAAACTATTCAAATTACCGATTCCAGATTTCGTGTGAGTTACTAGACAGTGATAAGGAATGAGAGGATGCGATGCGAAAACGTTCTGGTAATAATAACGCACTTATAAATGTTTAAATCAAAAGTCATAAATAAACTTCTTCTGTTTATAACTTTTGATTTAATCAATATTTTTTGACGCTCGAGGGCTAGTTTTGTAGCTCTTTTGAAGACGAAAAAAGTACTCTACTGTTTTCTCGTGGAAATTTCTTTTTTTGTAGCGTTGAGGTTGATGAAGTTATAAATGTAATACAGAAACTGAAAAACACAAACTCTGTAGGCGTCGATTGTATTCCTACAAAGATTATTAAAAATATACGAAATGAAATTGCTCCAACATTATCTTATATTATAAATCTATCTGTCCAATGTGGAATATTTCCCGATAATCTAAAAATTGGTGTAGTTACTCCTATTTACAAAAAAAATGATCCTTTCTCGATTGAAAATTATAGAGGTATTACTGTCCCATCTGTTTTAAGTAAAGTGATAGAGAAAGTGATTTATGATAGGATGCTCTTATACTTGCATAAATATAACATAATATCAAAATGTCACAATGGTTTCTGCCCGAATAAGTCAACTGAAACTGCGTCTTTTGATTTTACCAATTTTATATATAAACACTTAGACCAAGGTAAATATGTGGGAGCATTATTTTTCGATCTATCGAAAGCTTTTGACTGTTTGGACTTTAGTTTTATAGCAGAAAAATTGTCTGCTGTTGGTTTTCGTGACAATTTCTTAGCATGGTTAATATCATATCTGCAATATAGGAAAATATATGTGAAATTAAATAATAAAATGTCTCCTATAAAAGATATTGAATTGGGAGTACCTCAGGGTTCAATACTTGGCCCACTTATTTTCCTGATATTTATGAATGATCTCCCATTGCATGTTAATGCAGACTGTACAATATTATATGCAGATGATGTCACCTTTGCAGCGGCGGCAAATAGTCTTGTGGAGCTTAAAAATCAGTTAAATACATTATCTTTAGAATTTATTAATTGGTGTTATAAAAATGCACTGATATTAAATGCAGAAAAAACTGTTTGTATGCAGTTTTCTTCTCGCAGAAAAATCATTGATCCTCTCCAGATAATTGTAGGTAATACGACAATCGTAGCCTCACAGTCCTGTAAATTTTTAGGAACTTTTATACATTATAACATGACCTGGATCAGTCAAACCGATTACATTTGCAAAAAATTAAATTATGGTTATTACACTTTACTGCAATTGAAAACAATATTTAACACTAAGCAATTACTTAACATATATCACTCCATAATTTACTCACACTTAACCTACAACGTTACAGTCTGGGGTAACGCATGTAACAACAGCGTTAAAAGAATTTTAATCTCCCAGAAAAGGATAATCCGCCTCATATTTGGTATTTCCCAAATTGATTCCTGTAAGCCATACTTTATTAGTAACAATATATTAACTTTTCCTTGCATCTATATATATAAATGTATTCTACAAATTGCCAAAAATAAAAGTTATTATGAACGTAATTCTGATAGTCACAATTACCCAACCAGATATGGTAATCTCTTGCGCATTCCTAACCATACCTCAAGTTTGTTTGAAAAAGCGCCTTATTATATGGGCATTAAGTTAATAAACATCTTACCAGTCGATATTAAACAAGAAAGCAATTTTAACTCATTCAAATTCAAAGTAAAAAAATACCTTATAAACAAATGTTTCTATAGTGTATCAGAAATGACTGATCAATAATTCAAAATTTTTTATCTTTACTGTTATTTTTTACCCATGTTTTATATCTTGTTAGTTACCCTGTTTTTATTTTTGTTTTCTGTTTATTTAGTTTATACATATGTATGTGTACCTCATTATGTTTTAATGTATTATATGTATAATACTATACTGTGATAATGTAATCGTGTAGACTGTAGAATATGATATATGTCTATTAGCATAGGCGTGTACAACTAAACTTGTACACATGACTTATCCAATATCATTTGTTGATCTAAATGGACTAATAAATTATTATTATTATTATTATTATTATTATTATTATTAATGAACGGAAAAAAGTTATATGCGAAAAATTATACAATTAACCACCCTGTAAACAATGTTCCCCCCATTTTTATGACTGTGGAAGCTAATATGTTATTGTACATAATATTTAGCATCTATAGTGATAAATTCAGCTTGTCGAAACAAAAAGTCGCGTCCAACTCTATATTTCCTGGTCTAGTACTCGTGTCCCTGTTGCAGAGCTTCTTTTTTTGTGGAGCTGTGTTATTTAAATTGGATACACTCCCATTGCCATCTAGGATTCTGTTCTAATTTGTAAAATCTTTTATTTATTTTTCCACAACTTCAAAGACCTGTGCATTATAGAAATATAGTTGCAATGCAGCTTTCTTACTCGATTCACTTTGCTGAAATCCAAACTCGCAATAACGGGTAATCTGACGTGGCGTTTCAATTTTAACGAAACGTTCATCTCGCAGTAATCTACCTTTTTGGCAAACGGAGCCGTAGTGCATCCCGAAAGCTGCCAAGTGCAATTATTTTGCTCTAGTACGGCTCTTCTGGTGCAGATAATATGCTCCGGATTAAATTCTCTTAGGTTCTCCGAGTTCTAGGTGGATATCTGCCGTTTAGCCTTTAATAGACCTATAGTGTTGAGTTATTAGTTGGAGTTTAATATGTCGGTATTTGCCTTACTAGAAGGACGGTAAATATTCAAAATCGTCGACGACTTTCTATTCATACTCGTATTAGTCCAGACGGTTATAAATATTTACTTATTTTACCCATTGCTGTTGCCAAATCCAACTTTTTTTATTTGCAGTTGTTGTAACTTTATAGAAAATCGTCAAATAAACCAAAAATAAAAATGACTTTTTTCTATTTAGGGCTTATTTTCAATGTTATAGGGAAAAAAATGTCGAAAAACCGGTAATTTTTCGGTCTTTTTGTATGTTTGTTGTTATTGCTACATTAATTTTTTAATGTCACTTGTAAAATAGAAAACTTCTAGTTTTCCCTTACTTGATCTGCACCTTTTCCAAATATTTCAAAATTCATTAACTTTAATTAAAAAAAAAAAAATAATAAGTGGTTGATAGTTAAAATGCGATTTTTGTCAAAAAGTCGAAAGTGTCGATCGATGTGATGGCGCATTATCGTGCAACAAATAACAACGTCTTTCTGCGCGATATTGTGGCCGAATACGAGAAATTCGAAAAATTTTCGAAATTGAAGTTTTTTTGTTTATTTGGAAAACAAACTACTTAATTTTTGTGCAGTCTGTAATCACTTTAAAAACAGTTTTCCTCTGAAAAAAAATAAATTTTTTTTCATCAATTTAAACGTTATTTGCGGTAAAAATGCGAGAAAACTTCAGAAAATATTTTTTTCCATTTTAATTATGATCATGAAGTGTTTAAGCTCAAAAAACATGACCCCTTAATTTTTTCGAAAGTTTGACTGTTTGAAACAAAGAAACGAACCCTGTGAAGTTTCATCGAGATGAAACTTCACAGAGTTCTTCTGGGTATATCGAAAATATGTTTTTGGTCGCAAATTACTTGTAAAAAACTGAAATGAGCACAGCTTTTAGTATTTTGAAAATTTTAAAAATCGCCCCTACTTAGGGGTTGAAAAAATCCCAAATATGAAGAATTTGAATATAACCAATTGATATAAAATCATTAGCATGTGAATATATATTTTTTGGAATCTGTACAATTATTTCTGATATTATCTATTGTTGGGGATGATTCCACCCCCTGAGCGCGCTTAAGGGTGGGTTTTCTAATTCAACATGCTTATTTCAGTCATGAGAATAAATCTTTCTTTGTATCAAGAATCATTCAATACAAAAATTCACATGCTAGTAGTTTTTATATTTATTCATAATATTCAATTCTTCATTTTGGGCGTCTTTTCAAGCCCTAAATAGGGGTGATTTTTGAAAATTTTCAAAAAACTAAATGCCATGCTCAGTTTAATTTTCTACGACGAGTAATTTGAGACCAAAATCATATTTCTATCTATTTTCTTTAGTTCTCTGCGAATTGTGAAAAAATAGGCGATTTTTGCGGTCACTCTTTCGACCAAAAGCTCTAAAAACTAGAATCTAAGAGCTACAAAATGCTTTTTTTTTAATTCCCGATACGACCATTTTTCACCTAAATACAGTCTCAAAAATCATGAAAAGATTTCGGAAATTCTTTTGATTCTTTAACTTTCTGCATTAGTTTATATATTTTTAAATTTACTTGAATCAGTTTAATACCATTGCAATAAAATAAACTAATAATAGAATATGTTGTTTTTTTTTTCTAATATTTATACACAGGGCAACTTGTCAGAACAACTGCAGTTTGCAAATGAACATTTTAAGACCACTTTAAGGCTAAACAAATATTTTGTGTTTATACAGTAGGGTGGCCCAAAAAAACGAATATTTTTTTCTTGTCTTGTGAAAATATGTTAGTTTATCATGTTTTATCAGTCCCTCAAAAAAAAAGGTCGTTCAAGACTTAAAAATTTCTAAAATCGTCAAAAATTGAATTTAAAAAAATTTTTTTTTCGTTATATCATTTTTTTTCAACCTACAAAAATGATAAAATAACGAGAAAAAAAAATTAAAAAAAAATCAATTTTTGAAGATTTTGGAAATTTTTAAAAATCTTGAGCGACCTCTAAAATTTTTTTTTTGAGCTGATTTTTTGAGGGGGATCTTAAAACATGATAAACTAACATATTTTCGCAAGAAACACGAAAAGAAATATTCGTTTTTTTTTGGCCATCCTGCTATACAGGGTGTTTTTTATATCCATGTGACGACTCCAAGAGGTTGGACCACTTTAGTATCTCAAAAGGGCCTCGTTAATCACTGTGGTGTCTTTTTACAAAATGGATAGATGAGAAATTCCAACAAAACTTAGTTTATTGTTTATTCACTACAAAAATTAAAAAAAAATCCACGTAAAACCCCAGCATTGTCTTAATAAAACTAAATATGATAAGAACGTTAAATTATTTCAGGTATGCGCGCTTATAGAAAATAACATTTTAATATTCCCCAGGCGCGACACTTAAAAGTACGTTTTTTAAACGTTTTATCGTGCTATATAACCCATACTAAAAGATATTTATACAGGGCCTAAGCATTAGACAGAAATAAAAAATGACGTGTTTATAATAATAAAAGGGATATAAACGCGGTGAAAATTATACTCCCTAACGGTTCGTAGCCTTGTAGGAAACGCCGCTTTATCGGAACTGTCAAACCGTTCCACAGGTCGGTTCTAATCCCGGCTATTGAATTTCAACAACATAATCGAGTTGGTAAGTGCCCTTTCACCGACTATTTAGTATTTCTCGGTTGATCACGTCGCCGATAAGTTTATGAATTTAGTGTGCCGAGGTATACCTACACCGTTTTATGTAAATTAAATAGGTAGTTTTACCGTAGCTGTTCGAAAGATTCCTAAAAATTTCGCGGTGGGTAGAAGCGGGTTAGGCGCTATTGAACTGTGATTAGTTTTCCGTTTCGTAATTGTAAATATTTAAGGATTTCAAGAAAATGTTTAAAGCTGCTGTAGCTAAAAGCAAAAGGATGTAGTGTGTGATTCTTGACAAATGTCCACTTATTTAGTATTACTGTGGTTTTCATGGTGCTCTTATTACCGTGGTTTATTGTTTACATCAGCCTTACAAGTGTTAAACATGATTAATGCAGAATAATATATGCGTTCCAAAATAAAGTTTTCAAAAATAGGTATTTGTAGTGATGCCATCTATTGGCAATTACTTGCATTGGAAGTGTAGATTCTTCACTGATGTACTGTCAAAACTTTATATGACAGCGACACTTTGTAAAGAGTTACTACGTGATCCATAAAAAACTTCAGGCATTTCGAAAAACTAAATTTGATAACGTTTTTGCTTTATTTTAATTGATTTGGTGTTTCTCACATTCAATCGTCATTTACTCGAAAACTTACCTATGTAAGGTGGCAATAGAAATATTTGATGAACATCATTTTATTAATTATTATGAATGAATATTTATAGTAATTGTACAGTTATTACATTTAGTAACATTTATAAAATGGATCTGACTGATCCATTAAAACAGCATGATGCGACGTACTACTAGAACATGGAGTTGAGGTGTCATTGTACTTGTTGGCTATTTCATTTTTGTTACTTAAACTGTCAGCAACATAACTTTCTGCAATTGTGGCTGATTTCCACCTACCATGTCTCTTGATTGCTAATACATCAACTCCTGCATTAGCCAGTAACGTTGCCGATGTTCTTCGGAATGAATGGCCTGTATATGTTTCAGGATGTTCTAGTTTCAAAAACTGTGCAATCTTATTAGGAATTATGGAAAGGGTATTCTGTACCATTAAGGTAATCGAATTTCAGATACCTACGATCGAATTTTATTGAAATATTCGGTTTTATACCAAATACAAACTTGATATAGAACGGACTACTGTTAATAACATAGAATTACATCGGTGGCAACGCCCCTTTAATTCCATTCAATTCACTCTTCCTCTTCCATTCGATTCGGTCTAGGAATATACGAAACGAGCTAATTAGATTATTTAAATTCTTAATTCGTGAGCGACACTTTAATGTCGGCACATAACAAACAAGCTTCCCGTGGCAAATCAAAAAAGGGGTCTTCTGGGGTCAGGGCTCATATTTTCCATATTTTCGATTACCCGACCCGCTCAGGTGTGATCCGATTTGGGTTTTTGTGCACGCGTCCCTCGTTTAAAGGCGGCGGTTAATTTTTTTTAAGCACGCCGGTGCCCCGGGTGAATGAAGACGTCGAACCCGGGAGTTTGAGGTGTCCTTTCAAAAAAAACATTCTTGTGATATACATTCTGTCAAAAAAGTATCCTGAATTTGTTAATAAAACACAATATATTCAAATAATCGTAAAAATTTATTTTATCCACGATCACCTTAGAATCGGACTTTTATCCAACACATACGAACCGTCTCAATTGATACTTTCTTCACATGTGGAATAAAGTAACTTTATTTCACTATAGTCTGTTTAGAAATGAAAGAGAGTAATAAAAGCTCATTATGTATGCAAATCGTAAATAAATGTAGTACTGGTGCTTATATTCAATATTTTTATATTATGTATTTTCCGTATAGATGAGGTCTACTTTTAACAAAACTTTGTGCGATCGGACTGTACTAAATTGTAGCAGGTAGCTAAAATTTAATCCCCGACAATCCGTCTTTGTCTATGCCGCTTCAATTTCTCGGTCCATTTCTTTTATAAGTAAACAATATAAAAACAGCATTTCAAAACATGAGGCTACTTTAAGCATCATAACCGGGTTAAGAGGGTTTTTAGTAATTCAAATAAAATTATTCAATATTATTATCAAAATATTTATTTAAATTTAATGAATAGACTTTTATTCAACACAAAAATATATGTATTTTGAAAATTCAAATTATGGTGAGTAAATGTAGTGTTGTATAAATGTACAATAAAGAAAATAAAAAAGTAGGTATATTAAAATTCATCCTCTGAATATTCTGATGAATTATCTTCGTCTCCTAGATTGATAACGATAGGTTTCACAGTAACGTCAATTAAATTATCGAGTTCCCACATTTTCTCCTCTTCTTTTTGTACATGATGTATACATCTTTGCCAGTTATCTGCAGTTACTCGTTCCAAGGATTTTTTTAACAAAAATTTCACGTCACTTAATTTAAACGTCATATTATTTCGCGCTACATCTCCTTTTACCTGCGCCCAGACTAATTCGATTGGGTTAAGTTCACAGTGATAAAGGTGGTAACCGTAGTACCGTTATTTGGCGATTTGTTGCCATTTCATCGATAACATATTTTTTCTGATCTTTATTAAGACAACAAGTGTCAAAAGTTCCTTTTTCACCATATTTGTTTCAAAAGAAATGTTTTTTCCGGATAACCATTGAATTATATCGGCTTTCCTCCAAGCAGTCGTAGGCGTCCGCTCGGTCTGCCGTGAATGGTATTATCCATAACAATTACAGACCCCGGAGCAATAAGATCCTACAACTGTGTAAAATACTCTTCGAAAACATCTGCGTTCATGTCTTCGTGATAGTCACCTGTATTTTTAGATTCAAATAAAAGTAAACCGATACGAAACCAGTGGCACTACCTATATGTGTCACTATTAATCTTCGCCCTTTACCTGAAGGTGCCTTGAACCCTGTTGAAAGTCCATCCAAAAATGCTTGTCGAAAACTTTTAACATTTTTATCTTGCCATACTTTTGTTACAGTATATCCCTCGTTGACCCAAGTTTCGTCTAGATAATAAATATTCCTCCCTTCGTCACGGAATGTTCTAATTGATCTTAAGTAGGATCTTCGCCAACAAATAATTTCATCTTTATCGATAAGAACTGAATTTCTGTTCTGTTTTTCCCAGCAAAAATTCAACTCTCGTAAGACGGCCCATAATTTTCTTTTACTGACTTTTGGCAAATCGTTGTCCTCTGAAAGTTCACTTAAAATTTTGTTTAGCGTTGGTATTTCTTTTTTAAAATAAAATGAGTGTACTTTAGTCACTAAACACAAGTCGATTTTACTCTACTGCACTAGCACATCTTCGTATATTCAGCTCTAAGACTGGATTGATCTGTCACAATACACTGGCTCCTGCCCTATGATGTATCCATTAAAATATACTAATATACACCCATTACCTGTTACCATTAGTGTTACCCGATAATTACCTGAAACGAAATATTAGCACGCCCATGGCCGGTTCTTATCTCGGGGTTTTATTACTCTCTTTCATTTCCAAACAGAGTATAGTAGAATAATGAAAAAATAATAATGCTATAATAAATCAAATTTAATTTATTTACTTATTAACATTAACATTTACGTTTATAGTAATAGACATTTCGGTTTTTGTTTTATCACATTTAACTTCCTTTCCGTTGATAACAACCCTTGTAGCATTGTTGCCAAAAAATTGTTAAAATCGATAAAATAATTTCATTGAAATGTCATGAAAAATATATAATCTATTCCATTTCAATCAAAAAGCCATTTGCAGCTGTTAAAAATGTAACGAATAATTTATTTTATCGTTTTTAACTTAAACAAACAAACATTTTGTATTATTGCTGTGTATGAACGCATCTTTTTCTGTATACAGAGTGTTAAAAATTAATGGAAAATTGTGGTTTATTTTAGATTACAAAATAAAAACAGTAAATAATACTTAATTCTGTTGATGGATGTCATAATTACTTGAATAGTGATTATTTTTATTTGAACAGTAACCCGATGTTTCGACGTTTTTAGCAATTTATCTCGGAAAAACATTTTTGGAAAACGTTTCGTACTCTGTTGTGATTGGGATTTAATTTGAAATAACTTGGAAGAAAAAAAATAAAGCGATTACTAAGTCCACCCCTAGAATGTTTGTGGATAATCAAAAATTAAAATTGTATGCTAAAGAACTAAATTGCTTCAACTGTTTGTTTGAAATTTGAAAATCGATTATTTTCTTCAAACTTTAACCCTTTATCTCGAAATCGAATCTTTTCCGTACAAAAATAATATTTTTTAAATTGTGGCATAGAATCCGTCATTAAAGTTCGACCAATCATTTTAATTACGCCCTGTATATAAACTTGGAGGGATATTTGAAAAGTAAATAAATCACAACAACAAATCTGCAGCGACTCTATTATAAATGGAATCATGTGTTTGTGTTATATAATACCTACTGGATTACCTCAACAATACGAAAAAAACATTTTTGAAACCGCTGACTCCATCGATAACTCTGCTGGTTACAGTTAACGAAGTGTATGTTCATAAAAGGAAAAGTAGTTAAAAGTAAACATTCAGAAAAATGATCTTTCACTAATAATTTTGCTTGAAACTTAAATGTTTCTATAATAAAAACTAAAGAAGAACTTATGATAACCTAAAATCGACCTAAAAAAACGTCGCAAAAAAGGTAATAGCCTTCTGTTCGTTACCATCACTATTGACATCTTTTTTTGTAGCATGTAAGTCGAGGGCGATACCTGAAGTTCTCAATAAGTTCTCAACAATTGCGATTTTATTAATGAATTCAACTTGCCACTAAAAAAAAATCACCTTTTTAGACAATATGCGCAAATAAACGTATTATCGATTCAATAAAGAAGAATTTACAAATTCCTGGCAGACGTGGCGCAGCGGTGATATTTTTTCATCGGATTACTCCTGTCGAACAAAATATCAGAGGTTAGCTTGTGTGATTTATCCAGACGATTTAACTTGGAAGTTAATACAAAACTGGTAATTTTTCATGCGTAAAAGTAATAATGAAACGGCGGCTCGCGGAGTTATATTTTTATTTTCCACCCTAAATATAGGCCTGGGGAATAAAGAGGGATATTATGCAGATGCCGTCTTTTTATTTTTATTGTCTTGGGCCCACGCCCTTTCGTGTACTTTTAAAAATGTAGGTGTAGGCTATACGTTTTCGTTACTGGTTAAATATGGACATTATTCCAACTAAATAGATAATCTCAAGGGAATTGTGGTAATTTACATCTTCAAACTGTAAATAAAAAAATTCCAGCAGAAAAAACAACTTTTAGACAAAAGTTCATTACATTCACAATTACTCAAATTTGAAAAGTTAACAACACGAAATTTATTCAATTTTATACTTGTTCTTCCTGAAAACTATTATGATTCTCTATCTGCATTCCTGAATGGTCTTGAATTGCCACTAGTTCTTGCTGAGGAAATATACTTTTTGAAATTTTCAACTTTTTGACGATGCTTTCCTTGATATACCCTTCAGCCACACTAGTTTACTGCCATCTTCCATGTCTTTTAAGTGTTTGATCACATAGTCGCACACAGAAAAAGTTGTCGGTACTTTTCATGCGACATATGTTATCCGTAGTATTTTTGCCTCCCTCCTGATCACGAATCCGGTGTCAGAATTGAGCTATCACATCACAGTATTTTCCTAACCTCAAAAAATAAGTCTAAATAGCAAAAATTCACGAAAAAGTGCTAGGAAAAATACAAAAAAATTTTTTTTCTATATTCAAATGTTCATTTATATGGTAAAGACCCCGCCGAACGTGAATCCGCGATCAAAATTAATGTTTTTTTTTCTAAACTCAAAAAAACGGGTCAAGATATCACGAATTTTCAAATATAACACATTCGCGCCAAATTTGGTTTACGGGGGTTTTCAGGGCCGCTGATCACGGATCCGAGGTCAATTTTGCAATATTCAAGATGGCGGATCCAAGATGGCCGAGCAAATTTTCAAAAAATAAGAGATTCGCGCCAAATTTGGTATACGGGGGTTTCCGGAGTTGATGATCTCGAATTCGAGGTCAATTTTGCAAAATTCAAGATGGCGGATCCAAAATAACCGACGAAATTTTCAAAAAAATGTTATTTTAAAATCTGACTTATCTCAACATTGCAAGGAGACACCTTTTGGGAACTGTTGATTTTCGTAGAAGATGTTCGATGTACCCACCATTTGCTTGCACACAAGCTTCAGCGCGACGTATCCAATTCGCTCGCACTCGTTGCAACATTGTCACGTTTTGTAAGTACTCTGCGATAAAATACATGTATTTCAGCAGTTCCAAGACAGTTTTAAACATATTAGCTATTTTCTTTATGACCTTAAAGTTCCGATACAAGTTTGTTAACTCAGTTCTTGCCCCTTTAAATTTTTGACATAAGTTCATTAACACCCTGTATCCGTTTAGTAAAATTTTGCTTTTCTAAGCTTGTTTAATATACTACTCTGGAGCGACAGCAGAAAATAGCTTATTGTTATATTAGAATTAAAAGTGTTGCTTTTGTGCGATGCAAAAATGGGAGAAAAAAAGGACACTTTTAATCCGAATAAAACATGTTATTTTTTCTCCAAGCGAAATCCTCCATTTAATATTAATTTGTGTTTTGAATTAACACTTTTAATATAAGGATTAAAAGTGTCGACTTTAGCTCCTACTATTAAAAGTGAATACCATTTTTTTTCTCAGAATGGAAAATGTCAACCTTAGATCGAAATTTTTCCACTAGAAGCCGTGATGATGCAATTTTTTTCGTACCTTCCCATTTTTAGCCTCCGAATTCAGTCTCGGAGCGAAAGCCCCCTCCCCCACTTTTCGTGTTTCGAATCACCTTTCGCGCGTGCGAGCGACAGCTTTTCCGCTGATTTATCTATGTTGACGATAACTTATGGATATGAAAATTTTTTCCAGCTTAGAACTCGGAAAGACTAATCCACTGGATCTTAGATTATTGCTAAATTGTTTATAAATTAACGGTAAATGCCGATAAATTTTGACAGTTTATATCTCGAGAACCAATAAACGGAATTTAACTTTTTTTTTTAAAGAAGCGTCTTTCCGAGTACTTTAAAATAATAATTTTTGAAAAAAACTGAATTGCAAATTGATAAATGTAAAAAAAATGTTTAAAAATAAAAAAAAGAGTGTAACTTTAAAAATTTTCTGTGGCCGTCCTAATCAAGCGATTTCAATTTTTGAAACACCATTTGAAAGGTTGAGCGGTCTTTTCTATGTGAAAAAATTTTCAAGTATCTAGATGCTTTATTTGAGGCTGTGCAACATTTTGAAAATTCGAAATTTTTTTTTTCAACATTTTTTTAAGAAATTATTTTGGGAAAACTATCGAACCGATTTTAATGAAATTTGGTGTGTTGTTTCATTATACTCTAAAGTTTTTTTTACCAAAATTAGAATGCCCTCGGAGCAATTAAAATATAAAAAAATATTAAAAAAAACTTGATTATTGTTTTTTGTTCATCAATTATTGTAAATTTGCAACATCGGTAATAAATTTAAACATTTTTAACTTCAGTATATTCAATTCTAAAACATTTTTCCTCTTCAATATTCTTTCAAAATGCATAGGTTCGAAGATATGTCAAAAACTCAGATAAAATAGGTATTTTTTAAACATTTTTGCAATTTTGAAAATGTTCCGGACCTCTAATACCTATCCAAGAAGTGGGATATTTCGACAGATCCACCCCGGTCTATATAATAGGCCCATTCAGTGATATATAATTTTAAACTTTTTCTTTCATTTTCTGATAGTATTTAACCACCTAAATATATCTTAAAAAAATTAGGTCAATAGGATTAATAATAAGTGATATATTTAATTTTGAATTTGTAAGACCCTTAAAAAGGTCAACACTGCGGGAGAACAGGTAATGACGTCACGATACCGGCCACTCGACGATCAAGTCGCGAGCAGTCGGAGAGATGTGTAGATATTTGCTATACTTTTACCTATATTATATACCTATATTTTTAAGTGTATAAATAGAGAGTGTATAAGAGATATACATCAAGTCTTGTTGAAATGCATTTTCCACACAACATATTTATTATAAACATAGAATGTCTTGGAATATCTAAATACATTTTCGGATTTTTCTCAATGACGTAAACATTAATTTCTACATTTTCTGTTGCTTTCCATTTTTGTACAAATGTACCCAGCGTACTAGACTCGGTACTTGTGGATGTATGCGACGACGTGTATGTGCGAGCAACTCAGAACCACCCTCGTTTTTCTTTGATTGCCCGTCTATATTATTATTTAAATAAATTACTTATAGGTGCCTCTCGCAACGTATTTCGAAATTTTTGTGGACGGGAACGTTTAGATGGGGTAGAATTTATTTTTTCGACATAAATTTGAAAATTCTGCTCTAAATGTTTAAATAATAATATTTATAACCTCTTAGACGGGCAACCAAAGAAAAACGAGGGTGGTTCTGAGTTGCTTATAGGTCCCTCTCGCCGACGTATTTCGAAATTTTTGTGAACGGGTACGTTTAGATGGGGCAGAAATTTTTTCCAGCATAAATTTTATAATTCTGCTCTAAATGTTCAAATAATAATATTTAAAACCCTCTAGATGGAAAACCAAAGAAAAACTAGAGTGGTTCTTAACTGCTTATAGGTCCCTGTCGCCGTCGTATTTCGAATTTTTTGTGAACACGAACATTTAGATGGGGCAGAATTTATTTCCGGCATAAAGTTGAGAATTGTGCTCTAAATGTTCAAATAATAATATTTTACAACCCCCTAGACGTGCATCCAAAGAAAAACGAAGGTGGTTTTGAGTTGCATACCGTGGCTGGGGAAACCGTGGATAACATCACACAAACTTTTCATTTTTCGGTAATGAAATAAATATTTTATTCGGAGTCGATCCTGAGGTACTTTTGCAGCCTGGAACTATACAATATTTGTACAATCCTCGGTTTCGACCCATTTAGACATAAAAACAATAATTAACGAAACTGCGAATCGATCCACATATCGTATGTATTAACACAGAATGGGAAGAGAGCGAGCGTGAGCGGAGTGCTCTATTATGACGTCAGGCAATGGTTGCTCAACGTTTTTCCGCGCTCTGTTTTCATTAATTTATTTCACACATTTCTCGTTGAAACAAAAAATTAATTTGTGGCATACTAACTAATTAAAGGGTAAACTTTTGAAATATGCAATAAAAAAATTTTACTGAATGGGCCTATTACGTCAATTTGACATTAACTGGTTAATTATGAAAATTTATTACGTATTTGCATACCCCGTAAAATCATGGGGATGTACTGATGTCTGATAACCATAAAATACTTTCCATCTGCTAATTTTTAAAGAAACACGTCACTCCTCAGACAGACAAACTACCCAGCGACGACAAATTCGAAAAGATCTCGCCCGCACCCAGACCGTCTGCGAGCAATAGTCGAAAGCGAGGCAATTTTTCAGAATGCCCCAGCCGCCTCGTCCACCCCCTGACGCTAGACGTCTTTCCCACCCCACCGTAGGCCCTAACGCCCCAGCGGCCGGAGAGATTCCCGAACCTCGGCGCATCACAAAATTCGAAAGCCAAACCGAGTTAAAATCGGATAAAAGTATTTACCTAACGCTTGGTGTTTACAGTCGAACAGCGCGCTGGGCACGACAGGGTCGCCCGCCGACGGATATACCGAGTGATAGTTTATCGTCGCTATCGCCTCTCTGCGCTGGTATTTTTTTTTTTAAATGGGTCGACCCGGTCTGTCAGTGTCGGTGATTACGAGTGTTTCGCTGTGCGCCTCGTTGGATATTTTCGAGTGTGTTTCGAATGTTAATCTTCGCCCGGTTCTAAAATGATTGGGATATTCGGGAGAGTGCATTTTTAAGTGTGTACGAGTGTGTGTGTGGCCTGTGGTTTTTTGCCCTGACGGTGATTAGTTCTGTGCTTGTCGAGAGTTACCGGGGGTTGACAGTTTGTGGAATAATAGCCCTCTTGGAGGATCCGTTGTTGTCTTTGGCGCCTTTAATGGATTACACTTGCTGCATGGGGTCGTTTTGACTTGCGGGGAATTAGCCAGGTTTTAGAAAGGGTAGGTATTCGCTTGTGGATCGAGAAAAAAAAAATACGGGTGCTATGATGCTGTTAGTTTAACAACTCAAAATACTTATAGGAATGAAGGAAAATTGCCAATAGCAGTGACGTGGATGCGGGTAGTTTGACGGGTGTAATTGAGGGAAAAATACGTTAGTCACGAAAATGAGAGCATGGAAAAAATATACACTGTGTCTACTTAAGTTGGAACCATATGGAAAACTTTTTTATTATTGGTTTTATGAAAAAAAGTTATTCTTCATAAAAAGTTCTGCATGGTCTAAAACCTAAGATGCAACCTTCAGTTATCAAAATTTCCCAGTCATATACGAGGCATATCAGAAATTATGAATTTTGCTCAAGAGTAAAGTACCTTTATTTTTGACAATACAGAAGAATATTATAAAGAAAAGTTATTTGAATTAAAAGTTATTTTCAAATATGCAAAATTATGTTTGTTTTTGTATAAATATGTATGATCTTTGTATGGATTTTCCTATTTCTTAAATAAATAATTATTATGCATTCGTTACGTATTTAAATTGCAAGGTTGTTCATAAACATTAACAAATTTAAAGGCTATCATATTTTTAACAGATAAGAGAGATAAATACAAATAATTTATAATGTAAAACGTAAATAATCACAAAACCATCTCCATGCTGAATGGCTGTAATTGCATATTTGAAAATAACTTAATTCAAAATAACTTCTTTATAACATTCTTCTGTATTATCAAAAATAAAGATACTTTACTCTTGAGCAAAATTCATAATTTCTGATATACCTCGTATATGGCTGGGAAATTTTGATCACTGAAGGTTGCATTTTAGTTTTTAGACCACGCAAAACTTTTTATGAAGAATAACTATTTTTCATAAAACCAATAATAAAAAAGTTTTCATTAAAAACAATCTTTAATAATTTTTGGGTATAAACAGTAGGAAATAAACAAATAAATTATAATTTAATGTTGCAAATCATAAAACATTTATTGTATTGAATTCATTGGTTTGTCAGTGCATCCTAGATTTAATGTCGATTTTTAGAATAGAAAAAATAGAAATCAAGGCAATTTTTATTAAAAATAAAACATGAACTCGTTTATTATTCTTTTTCTCATAAACGGTCCATTTCGTCGACAATAAACAAGAGTACCTTTTTTTAGTTTAAGGTTGAAGCTACCCAGATTTATTATTTTAAAGTCTTTATCATACAGGGCGTTAAAAATTTAGGCAGTAAGTTGTAAAGCTTAGCCCGCCCCAGGTAAACTAAAAAAGCTAAATATGTCCAAGGACACTATTTTAAGAGGTCCTTACTAGTGTCCATCACATAAAATTTTTATTAAATTATATTAAGGAGGTTTATCGGGTACGGGAGTACATCTAAAGTCTAACGAGAGTTTCTGTAGATTCGCTAGTGACTAAAGTAGTAAGCCTTTAGATTCGTCAACGTTGCACTTGGCTGGCTCGCTCGCCTCGGCCATCGCTCGCTCGCGTTCGATCATTCTGTTTGCTTGGACACCTGCAAATTTCAAATAATACGCTACGTCGAGACCGAGAAACAAATCTTGTAAGATAAAATCTCAGTTTTTGTTTTACGTACATGATTTCAGGATCCCGCTTTTTTAAATTAATCAAAGACAACTTCGAGACTCACGAATTTTTCATTTTAGAAGAACACGTAGATACGAATGCAATTTTGCTACAGATTCGAATGATGCGAGTAAGCAATTTTTCGTCAGTCGCTTCTGTTTTAAACGTGAAGGTAAATTAAATCTCCCTCTTCGGTAAATGTCGCGTATGCTGGGCATATTAACTCGCATCAACTTGTATAAACAGTGTATTTTCCTTTGATTTAAACTCATAATCTTGAAAATTGAGTTGTAACCCCGAGAATATCGCGCTATGTACCATATTAAATTTGTTAAAAATCGCAACGTTCCTTTCACTTAAAGTCCCTGTTTTTTAAACCATTTCACAAGACAGAAATTTTTATTTCCTTAACCGTTCTACATTTAATATTGGGAATTAACTTGTAAGTCCAAGAAACCTACCTGCTTTCCATTCTCGTTGAAATATAAACATTGGGCCTTAAGATGCTGACAAAGTCCCTTAACGCAAGAATTTCCATAACTTATTGACGTTGGGGAAACGGATCATGTTTTTTGATATTTGCAATGCAGAAGACGTTACTGGGACTTGTAATTTAAAGTAAAATATATTTTAATGTAGGAAAGCTACATTTTCGTTGCCTAAATGTATTGGGGTATAAATGTAGCCAGTATTATTCGAGTCATTACCATATTAGTCATTCTATTCTAGCTGACAGTCATCACAAAAAAACAGTAACCTCGCCCAATTCAATATACCCGTTAGTTTGCGTTACAACAACACTTTGAAGACGATTATAATAACGTTTGGCATTATTCCGGTGTCCGTAGGTCATATTTTGGTAATTCGGTATGTGCCAAAACAATAGGAATATTATACCCATTCACAAAAAGGCACTGACAATAGGAGCATCATCAATAGCACTTATCTCGATGTGGAAAACAACCGAATGCAAATCATGTATAATTTCATGAATAGAAAGAATAATGGAAGAGGGTCATTTCTTTTTGTTATGATTACAAGCGGAGTCTCGTACGAAACAAGAGGTTATCAAAACAACTATAAAAGTATCATAAAAGGAATAGCTTATAGTTGACTGGCTGGATTGTGAAACATACCTTGCAGTTTTTTGTGGGCACGTTTGTCAGTTGTATTGTGATGAAATAGAATGTAGTAAGCGCACAGAACTTTTCGACGTTCATTCTTCTTCATAAAATCATCAGTGACGACAATAAAAAATTTTCTGTAGGTAAAATCTCGGAAAACGTACGAATTTACGACTAATGTGACAGAAATTCCCCACGCTAAAGTCACACTAGTGCAAATTCGCACCGATTGGATTTTTCAGGCTCTTTAGTTTGGCCGACAATAATAGACTGATGCCAGGTGTGGTACGGCTCGATTATTTGGTACACATACACCGGGTTCGATCCCCGGTGTCGGCAGTGGCAATGTCGATGGATAATGGGTGTTTGTCCGCGTTTTTTCAAGTGTAGTCCCCTTCCGCACAAGCCTTTGGCTTTTGGATTTGGGGGTTGTCTCATTTCTGTGGTGTGTTTTATGTTTTTTTTATAGAAGGTGGGAGGTGCTCTCGGCACCTGAGAAATGCCAGCTGTTAAAAAAGAGGTGGTGCGAATTCGCACTAGTGTGACTTTTGAGGGTTGAGGTAACATTAAATGTAGTTAATAATGTTAATATTGCAAATTATACTGAATTAATAGCACTACTTATTTGAAGGACTAGCTTTTCAAGAAATAATAAGTTGTAGCAGACTAAGAAATTAACAATTTTCTCCAAAATGATTCAGACAGCACACACAGGATATCCTAGAAATAAGTGTCAAAATTTTAGCTGCAATTGTAACCATAAGTAACAATCAACATGATGCGCAATCACAACTGCTAATACCTCCTCGTGCTTCTTACATTTGACACGTAGTGTAGTAAAACACTTGTAAAGATATTGAATCATTCATAAGAAATGACAAAAAAGTTGTTGCTTTTTGACTTAAATATGTTTAACTTACTTTTGATGCAATTATATTTACATTTTATTTTAACTGACGCTCATGATGCCTGTAGCTAACAAAATCTGAGAAATATTAAATGTACCTAAGTGCATAGAAGGTACAGATTCACCCTGTATAAAAGTTGTTTAGGTCATGGAGTGTCTCTTTCTAATACCAAATGGCAGAAATAAAGGATACACCCTGTATAAAAGTTGTTTAGGTCACGGGGTGTCTCTTTCCAACACCAAATGGCAGAAATAAGGTGAAATCTGAATAAAAAAAGCGCAAATGCTGGTTTGAATTTCGTCATAGAAAAGCTAGATCGGATTTCAGGTGTCAATTTTGGTGGGAAACCGAAAAAATGTCCACCGCACCACACAAATTCGAAGTTTTCTAATACCCCCTGCTGAGAAATCGCGATACACACGACCGTAGCTACATTATTCCCTTTTAATTGTGAGCATTTTCCGCTGCAGCAAGCGCAATTTAATCCGCAACTCCACCACCGTAAAACAAGCTGCGCTGCCTGTGTCATTTGCCAACAAAGTTAAAGTTTACTGCCTCGAGTTTATAACAAACTCGGTAAGTTAAAGCATGCAAAAGAATGGCCGCTTGTCGGGTCGACAGACGACCAAGACGTATTAAAACTACAATAAACTTCGACTTCGCATTTGAATAGGAGCAGCAAATCTTCCGTGCGGAATTAATTGAAACAAACAGCTAGATTTATTGGATGATTTATAGTCGCGGCGGTTTTTCTCGGCGCGAAATTTGCGGGGTAAGATTTACTAACCCGAATTTTTTTATGTTTATGTCTCCTACAAATATGTATAGTCTACATTGATATACAGTATTCTGTCGTTTTTGTAACCAGGGTTACGTCATGTGATGTACACTAATAAAAGTTGTATGTAAAATTACGTACGATATAGATCATTGGTTATTCTGATACCACAAACGTATCTTGTATGTTTAATTATGCAAAAAAAAACATTGCAAATATACAGGGTGATCCGTTAACGGTACGGAAAGGCTGTATACAGGTCTGGCCAGGTAATTCTTTCGTATAGACTAAGTAAATTACACCAAGTTCGGGTGGAAGGGGTCGCACATGACATATATCATCAAGACTGCGACTCGGACTCTCGCAATTGGCTGGCTGTGGGAGCGCACGTGCCCCGTTGCATTTTTTGTGAACCGACCGAATACCTAAAGCGCTTTGCTGTTTGTTTAGTTTTATTTTTATTAATATAATTCCACACAAACCTTTGGTAAGAAGTAGAATATTACAAAATAAAAATGGTGTACAGTGTCGAACAAAAAATTAATATTATTAAGTGGTATTGTCGTGCAGAATCGTTGGTCGATTTATATTTTTATACCCCGACGAACCAGTCCTCACTGCTAGAACTGTTTTGGATATTTTTCATAAATTTGAGGAGTGTGGATGTGTTAATGGGTGTACGAAATGTAGCAATCAGGAACCTCGTCAAATTCCTGAAGCAGGGAGAGAAAAAGAGGTTAATGTCTGTGCTTTCGTGGAAGTAAGTGAGCCGTGTTCTTCCTCCCAAATCTCCGAAGAACTTGACATTCCAAGTCGTACAGTTCGTCGTATCTTAAAAAAGAATGGTTACAAAGCCTATACAATGCAAACTTCTCAAGAAATTATTCCTGGTGATCAAATAAGGCGTTTGGACTTTTGTGGATCCATTAGGGAAAAAATAGATGAAAATAATGAATTTGATTATTTGGAACAAACTTTTCCTGAAAGGTTTATTTCCACAAGAGGTATCATACCTTGGCCTCCTCAATCTCCAGATCTGACTTTTTTTATGGGGTCATTTAACTTCTCTACAAACATCGACACGAAAGAGCCGAATTATGGCTTAAAATTAGAAATATTTTAGAATCAGTTACTCCTGAAATTTTGTCAAATGTTCGTCAAGATTTTACGACAGTATAGTTTTACAATTTAATTTTGGCTTGGACTATGTCGATGTTATTTAGAGAACGAAATAAAGGAGGATGTTCTTAACACAACTTCATTGAAAAAAACCTATATCGGTTCATTTAGTTTTTTTAGTAAACGGAGACAATTACAAAACTTTTCTGATTAGTGTCGTCTACCGTTGCGCAGGAAAATAATATTTTTATTCCCATATCGTAAATATAAATTGTATTAATGGTTCTTCAAAATAAGCCGTCGTTGCTTGAAATTGATTAAGGCATTCAGAAGTTATGACAATTTAAAAATTTCAAGATGGCGCCCTTCATACTGGCGTTGCTATGGTAATAACAAAAAAAAAGTTCTTACAAAACTTGTGAAGGATTTAACAGTGTATCTAAAAAGTGTATTTTCGACTTAGGTTATATAAGCAAAATTTCGAAAAAAACAATTTTCTGTAGCACTATAACAGTAGCGCCCTCTAGCGGTGAAGTTACAAACTTTTTGGATGTTCTTGTTAAACTAGTCTAGTTTCCTAGCTGCTGCGTACGGTTAATGGATCACCCTGTATATAAATGTTTATTAAAATTTTTTCCAGGGTAAATTTCTGTGAATGTTTTTTTTTACACTTAATTGATTGACTATAAAGGGCGTATAAATTGTTTACTAGTTGAAAATCAAAGAACCCAATGTAAATGGACGATATATAACACGCAACATGTACAGGGTGTCCTTATTTCAAGTCGCATCATTGGCATCTCGGTTATCTTAAAGGCTACGAGGTCGTTCAATTTTTACTCTAGTCTTAATTTTTTCATATTCGTCGAAATACCAAATCAATCTCTTTTAGAAATAGTTCTTAATTCCAAACTTATCGATTAATTAATAATTTTTCGAGAACACCCTGTTACGTAGAGTTGCTCGTACCGAAAGAACCCAATTCCTGTCGTATTTCCGAAACACGTCACGAATATGTCATATACGGTTTTATTAATTAACTAATAACCCGATATGTACGATGATCCGTACATTCGGAGCATTGGGCTAATGCAAATTTCATATGTAACACTAGAAATGTGTAGTTTTCGCCATCGCTTTTGATCCGACCTGGATCATCCCAGTTCTCGGCCTGGGAACAGTCCACATTTATAATTAGAATGTATTTTACCATCGATTAAACCGAGCAGACGGTCCCTAGCGAACGTGCATTCTTGGGTCACGTCATACGAGGGAATTGACCCTCAAAAAAATTAAATTTAAAAACAGGCCTTATTGCTTAAGAGTTGCTATAACAGATATGGTTTTGTAAAATGTAATGATAAGGTTCTAATTTCATTTTTTTTTTGAGGAATTTCTGTGAAACATATAGACCAGGGATATGAAGAAAATTCTGTGACTGTTAAGTAGCCTGGGATCTGGAGTTTTTCATAAAATTTGGGTGAATTTTAGTATAAAATGTGCAAAACCCACACACCATCAGGTCAGGTTTTTTAATAATTAACACTTTATAGATTTAAAATAACCTGAAATATCACTTTTTTGCCTACCAAAAAAAAACGATAATTATTATTATAAGAAAGTAACCAACTTGTAGGGAATAAAAAAACCTTTAAAATGGCGATTTTTAAAATCCGATACGATAATTTATTGCTCGGGAAATTGCAAAAAACTGTCAAAATTCGATTATTACTAAATAAACAATAAGTTTTGCAAAAGTCAACCTACGACTTTGATATTGCACAAATAGTTGGCTTTTATAGTATTTGCCCCAAATTAAGTTAAGTTAATTTGTGTAAAAATACCAGCTTTATGAATTTGGAAAAGTAATCTTTCTAAAAAGCAACTAGCAACAAATTTATTCTAATTGTTTATAAGACAAAAATGACAGTGTTTTTGTGGTACGTTTTTGCAGTGGTAAAAAACAATTTTTTGCAATAAAATAATTTTTTCCAATAAAAGAAGTCTTTCTCTTTCATATGACACCCGCAGAATTAAAATATCTTAGTATTGTAATTTTGCATCTCAAGTTATTGCAAAAATAATGCCTCTGGGACTAACATTTAGAGTTTTGCAAAAACTATTGGATGAATCGGTCTAAAATTTTAATCATATATTAAGGACTATAAAAGCCAACTATTTGTGCAATATCAAAATCGTAGGTTAACTTTTGACAGTTTTTTGAAACCTGAGCAACAAATTATCGTATCTGATTTTAAAAACCGTCATTTTAAAGGTTTTTTATTCCTTACAAGTTGGTTACTTTCACATTATAATAAAAATTATCGACTTTTTTTGGTGGGCAAAAAAGTGATATTTTGGGTTATTTTAAATCTTTTAGTGTTAATTATTAAAAAACCTGACCTGATGGTGTGTGGATTTTGCACATATTATACTAAAATTCATCCAAATTGTATGAAAAACTTTACAGATCCCTGGCTACTCAACAGTTACCACCAGGTCATTTATTTTCCTCATATCCCTGGTCTAATAATGGACAAAGTAATTAAATAAAAGCTTTCTATAGTGTAACGCATTTTGGCACTATTATCTTCAGGGGAGTTTTGCAGAGGACATACATGGTGATAAAATGGTTACAAATAAATGTTGTAATGTAAAGATAAACCAAAGGGGACAGTTTCCTATTTTTTACTCTATTTTATGGACATTAAGTTAATTCCAATAATTTAAAAAATATATTCTAGTCATAAAATGAGTCAAATACTGCTCTTCAATATCATACAGTTTATCACAATGTTTGTCGTTTCATTTAATCTTATACTAGCAGATAGAATAACATATAACAACTTCCGTACTACACCAGATATCCCAATGAAAAATAAAAATTAATTTAAAGAAATGTGACTTTACAACAAATGTTCAATGTGACCACCATTTATTTCAATACATTTGTCTATTTTTTTCTAAACGATTTTCTAATTTAAACAAATATGTTTGGCTTATTGGCAATGAAATTAGTAGAGTTGACGATTTGTTCATCATTTAAATGAAACACCCGTTAACTCCGTAAGGATCTAAGCGTGATGTGTCAATTCTTAATATTTTCAGCCCAGGGTTATCCAGTTAGCGTATGTACAACTATTAATGAATCACCCTGTCTATCCCAGCCTATCTTTGGGTGAAGGCCTATTAGAATATTTCAGTGACCACTTCGATTTGAATTTTGAAATTTTGGTCCTTGGGGGTTTTCGGGGGTGCTGTCTTTAAATAAAATAATGTCATTGTCAACAATTATTTGTAAGTTGGCAGTCCTTGTCATGTATATACAAAGGTATACAGGGTGTAACTAAATAAGTGTAAAACATTTAAGGGGGTTTAATTTTTAAGAAACTTCATTGGAGCATCCCTTGTTAAGATGTTAGAAGCTTCTACAAGATATGCTGAAATGTATCCTCAACGGCAGCATCCTTCACATAGAATATTTGCCCGACTTCATCAACGATTACGTGAATATGGTTCATTCAACAAAAGAACGCAGGATTGTGGTCGCCATCGAGAAGTAAGAACACCACAGCTTGAGGAAGCAGTACTTAATTTGATAGAAGAACAACCTACTACCAGTACTAGAAAGATTGCTTTCCAGCTAAATGTTGATCATATGACGGTATTTCGAATTTTAAAGGAACATCTCTTATACCCTTACCATCTGCAACGAGTACAGGCACTGTTACCGCGAGACTTTCCGAACCGTCTTGAATTTTGCAATTGGATGCTGGAAATGATTAGAAGAAATCGTGACTTTCTGAAGACGATCGAATTCACAGACGAATGTAGTTTTTCTCGGGACAAGATTATTAATTTTCATAATTACCACATATGGGCTGATGAAAACCCTCACGCTATTGTCGAAACTAACCATCAAGAACAGTTTTCTCTTAACGTGTGGGTCGGAGTTATTGGGGATTATTTAATTGGGCCTCATTTTCTACCTCCTCGATTAAATGGTGAGGCATACGTTCAATTTTTAAGAGAAGTGCATCCCGTACTGCTGGAGGAAGTTCCTTTGGGCGTCAGAAGGGATATGGTTTTTATGCATGATGGGGCTCCCGCCCATTTTAGTCAAGTAGCACGTCAGCATTTAACTGAAACATATGCAAATCAGTGGATAGGTCGAGGAGGACCACAGAATTGGCCCGCTCGATCCCCGGATCTCAATCCTCTGGATTTGTCTACTTGGGGCCATTTGCAGCATTTGGTTTATCGTACTCCTGTTCGCGATGTAGAGGACTTAAGAAACCGCATTATCGATGCGTGCAGGGTAATTAGAGAGACTCCAGGAATATTTGAGCGAATACGTGGCTCAATGCGCCGACGTCTAGACGCATGCGTAATGTCTGAAGGTAGACATATTGAACATTTACTATGATTTCTACATGTTGTATGTTTTGTTATTATTAAATTAGTTTTGATTATTCCCCTTTAATCATTTAATGCAGGTAGTAACTACAAAATAACAGTAAATCCAGTCCGCATTTATGACGATGTATCTCTGTAGTTGTTCGTAAAATAATTTTTTACTGCGAACTGGTTTAATTTGGGCAAAAAATTCAAGAGACATTTTTTTTTAGAATGAAACAGGCTATCGGAAATAATTTTTTAAATGGTAAAAAAATAATAAGACAAAAAATTACGTTGGAAATAAATTTTAGGGGTTGCGTTTTCCACCCCTTACTACCATGGGGTAAACCAAATAAATTACTGGCTAAGTGTCTTTTTGGTAGTAGAAAATGTCAGGTTAATTTCAATATTGTAACTTGTTTAGTGCTTGTGAAAAAAATTGTTAAACAAATTTTATGTACCCCCTTTAAGGGGCTGTATCTTAACAAGGGATGCTCCAATGAAGTTTCTTTATATGAAAGATCCTATCTTTTTTTCGATGAGGAATCACCCCATAAATGTTTTACACTTATTTAGTTACACCCTGTATAATACGCTACATGATCGCTCGCTCAGCTGATTGCTTTAACGTATAAAATGTCGGATGAAGAACAGTCGGTAGAAAGGAAAATTTGTGACCAAAAGAAAGTATGAGTGCTTGAGAATTAGAGCAGAAAATAGCAAGGCAGGAAAAAACGCTGTTGAAGGGAAGATTGTGGAGCCAGAACCTCCGCACACCGTTCGAGTGTATCAACTAATCGACAAAGAATACAATTTATGTTAAATATTCAAATTTTTGGCATTAATTAAACACAAAAACAAATCGGCAAATAATTCGCATTGCAAAAATAATATATCTCAATGATACGAAGTTAGCTGCACTTTTTCGTGGCACCCGATCCTTCTTAAGCAGATATACTACCATCATATAACGGGTAGGGTTTCTGGATAATATTCCAAACATCTAACGATTTCAGACGTTGCGTAAGGAGGTCAAGGAACACCTATAACGTCGCGCCACTCCACGTTTTCCAGCAGCTCGCTCGGAAAATATCGCCCGACTTAATCTGTCCACATTTAAATATCAAAATTATAAATCACAACCGCGCGGGGCGAGGCAG
Organism: Anoplophora glabripennis; assembly: GCF_000390285.2. Taxonomy (NCBI): domain Eukaryota; kingdom Metazoa; phylum Arthropoda; class Insecta; order Coleoptera; family Cerambycidae; genus Anoplophora; species Anoplophora glabripennis. The sequence continues at coordinate 247,414 of NW_019416615.1, read as the reverse complement.
CGGCGATATCTCATTCCTTTCCACGTTCCTATGGTGTCAAATAAATAGCGGAGAGAATAAATTTTTTATCCGACCGACTCCCTCGGCCGAGGAGTTTCGATAAATATTAAAGGAGCCAGCCCCGGCCGCCCGCGCGTCGTACTATTTTACGTGGAAATCGCCTTTTCAATTTTTGATGCGCCCGTTTCATAGAAAGTTTGGAGACGCGATATCCACGCTCGAGAATTCAAGCGGCGGCGGCGTGCCGAGCGTCAAGTGAGACAATGAATAATTAGACAATGGAACACCTGCCTTTTTTCCGTGCGACGGCTTCTTATCGGGGTGGTACAGGGGAATCCTAAAGTTGACCGTAAATCAGTCTGTAACTACCCATCTCAGGTGGCGATGAAAATTCATAAAATCGGTTTCTTTGATCAGACACGTGACTGTCAAGTTTTAATAAGACAGGAAAAATTGCGAGGGGTATGCCACTTCACAAAATTTGTACACGTATTTATAAATATTTGGATATTTAAAGTATTTATGGTATTTAAACGTATTTAAAGGTAATTGTAAATACCCTGCAGGGATTTAATTGTATTTATCCACGACTATTGTATAATGTACCCATTATACGTCTGTTTGCTCGACCTTAATAATACCCATTAATCACGGCAGTGATTAATGAGTCATTAATCACTACTGCAAGATGCTTCCTTAATTTAGCTATAATATTATATTGTTCTGCTACAAACAATCCGTTTTTAAAATTTTATCGTGTAAACCACTAAATATTTTCAATTCAGTGCTGTACATATAAAAAAAAAAAATTAAAAAAGTGAATTTTCCTAGACCGGATTCGAACCCGGGACCCGCGGTTGGAAGGGAAAGAGCATCTACACTGAGCCATCAGCGACTTCATTTGTGCGAGTCGTATATCTGTTTCTTAACATACCATGTTTTTCGAAACATTTCAAAAAAAACTTCTACAAAAATTTTTAGTAGTCGTGTATAAAGTATAGTATTCTACTCCCGTATAATGGGTATTATTCACTCGGTGATTTAGGCCACTCGCCTGCGGCTCGTGGCCGTAAACTTCACCTCGTGAATAATACCCATCATTATACGCTCGTTGAATAATATACTATTAAGTCTAATTATTAAGATTTGATTATTTTCATAATTTCATATATAGGTACAATATTTAGGTCTACGAAATTTTAAAAATAAATGCCTAGAATATAATTATTGTGGAACTTATTACGATTACCTGCTGATGTTTCAAAAATTATTTTATGATTTTTCTTAACCACATTAATCACTTAAAACCCTAGTAATTCAAATTTTTAGAGAATTTTGAACCTACTTTCCGTTTTTGTATAAAAACTGGCTTTTTGAACATTTAAGGAAATGCAAATAATAATGATATACAGCAATGCAGAACAAGTTATTTATTTGATAAATATAACTTACACAGTAATGTATGTAAAAATCGATATAAATACATAATTAAAAGGTTTTTTTTAAGTTTTTATATTTTTTTTATATTGCTACTTTGTCACGACTTTTTTTTAAAAAAAGGGTGAATTTCCTAATAGGTTGATGGGCTCATAGAAAATAAACTTTTCCCGAACTACCTACTCTTCGTTTTTTGCATTGATCCAAGCCTTTTTTAAAAACTTTATTTCAACACCATTCTGGTTTTCAATTATTTATTCGTCCTAAAAACCAGTCTTCTTCATATAATACTGCATAGTACTTTTCGATTTCTATACAAAATTTTTTCCGTGTCAACACAAGATTTGAAAAATTTTTCAATCTGAAGAACACAAAACAAGTAATATAACACGAGTCGGTCTGCTCTAAATTAAGTGATATCTGTTTTATTCACATTTAGTAGAATATTTTTCACTCTAGCTTCCACGCCACTTTGTAAATTAGTAAATACATAATTCTTGATCCATCTAATACATTTTTGCACTATTTATTTTTTCTCCGTCAGAAATCTCAAATTTCAAGATATCGGTTTTAGTTTTTATTGGTGTTATTTTTCTTTCCTTGGTAGGCACAACGCATTCAGAATGTGGAGATATTGAGGATTGATTGCTAGATGCAGAGGTCGTTGCAACATTAAAATTTTCTTTGTTACGATTTTTAGATACTTTATTTGCATGATAATCTTTTGCAAATTTTGAGAAAAAGTTTCTTATGGTAAAAATCAAAATTGTTCTGGATTATTAGAAAATTCTTCTAAGTAGTCAGATAATTTTTCAGGGAAAATGTTACCTACTAATTTGTAGACGAGCAATTTTTTCTATCTCATTAATATCATTTTCATCAATTTCATGCAGGATATTGTCGTTATCAAATCCTGTGAATGATAATAAGTTTTCGATAAAAGGCACATTTACTTCAAATTTATCCTCAAACATTTCAAAAATAGATTTTTCAATGTCTTCCTGGTATCTTTTGCACCGAGGGTACATCTGAGGGTACACAGGTGATAAGGCGTTATTCGAAGTCATTCTGTAATACAAAGTAAGAAGTAAAAAATGAATTATTTGAAAGATAAATACTATTCACAATGACTGGCAATGATTCTGTGGGTGTCTACAAACATGTAAATTTTAAGACAAACGTAAATTAACTTGAAGCGGCTTATTTATATAACAGTTATTTTAGCGACAACTGATTTACAATAAGGATCTAATATATATTTAGGTTGATTTTTAAAAAAATTGATTAATTTATATCGAATATATTCATTAACTTATGTTTGTAGGTATGTATATGTACTCGTATATGTTTACATCATTTGCCTAAAACTGAGTTTAAAAAATATTGCAAAATTACTTACCTTAATAAAAAATTTTCAGAAAAATTGGGCAAATTGTAAACTTATAAACACATATCCAAGTTTAGTTAACCATATTTAAAAGTATTTCATTTAATTTAATTGTAAATAAGTGTATTTAATGGTATTTAAATTATTTAAGTGTATTTAAATATATTTAACTGTATTTATGAGTATCTAATGGTATTTAAAAGTATTTAGAACAAAATTGTACACGTATTTAAAGAGTGGCCAACCCCTTCGGTAATTAATATTAAAATGCAACCAGTATAGTCCAGGAATTATACAGGGTGTTTTTGAATGGAGTAGCATAAATGATACCAGTGAATCTACATTTCAAAAGAATTTGATCTGTAAAAAATCGCCTTAGTAAAATGTTCACCCCTGAAGAGATATGGCCCATCAAAGTTTCCAAAAAAATTATGAAAATTGGCTGTAATTTGAAAACCGAACGAGGTACAAATAACAAATTTTTTACAGGTTGTTTACTAATACAGATGCGAGTTTTCAACTATTTTTCGAAAATTTTAACCCCTCGAAAGGGGTTGAAATAACCACCCCTCAAGCCATTTTTTGCCATAACTTTTATATTTCGTAAAAACTCGATATCCAAAAATACGCATTAGATAAACTGGTTCTTTTAGAAACTTTTACCTCTCTAGCAATTTTCCTTTAAAACTTTTCGTTTATTAATAAAAAAATAAAATGTATTACCATTCACCTCACACCGTATATGATTGCAATCAATCAAAGAAAAACTAAGTGTGCTGCTGTCATGCCAGTTGTCACAATTAACTCTTCTGTAAGTTGTCACTGTTATCAGCTAAATACTTTTTGGGTGTAAATTAACAAGAATTATGCCAAATTTTACTAATGATGAATATGTGGACATGCTACAAGTGTATTTTGAATGTCGCAAAAACTGTGCTGCGGCAACAAGAGCGTATAATGAGAGATATCCAAATCGTCAAGTTCCCCACAGACAAACTTTTTCGGCGGTAGAACGAAGACTTCGGGAAACTGGAAAAATACAGCCGCATATTGAGGGTACCGGCCGAAGACCTACTGTTCGTACTATTTATCTTGAGGATGCAGTACTTGAAGAGTTTGACGAAAATCGTCAGACTAGTACGAGAAAAACAGCAATGCACTTAAATGTGTCCCATAGTGTTGTTTGGAATATTGTCCATGATAATTTATTATATCCTTTTCACCACCGGCCAGTTCAAGCTCTACTTGAACCAGACATGCATAAGCGAGTTGTTTTTTGCGAATCGTATCTTAATATTCTAAGAAATAATTTGAATTTTGCCTCAAAGATACTTTTCACAGATGAAGCAACTTTTCAAAGACATGGTTTAACCAATATGCACAATCTTCATTCCTGGGCTCATGAAAATCCTCACGAAGTATCTATGACAACATTTCAACATAATTTTAGTTTAAACATTTGGGCAGGAATTGTAGAAAATGTGCTTGTCGGCCCTTTTGTTTTACCTCATCGACTTGGTGCTGTTGAATATTTGCAGTTCTTAAATGAGCATCTACCACCACTTCTGGAGGAAGTACCATTAAATGTACGTCAGGCCATGTGGTACATGCATGACGGGGCTCCTGCTCACAGCACTGTAGTAGTTAGGCGGTGGCTTAATTTAAATTACCCGAATCGTTGGATAGGTCGCGGCAATGAGGCACCTATCTCTTGGCCTGCACGTTCTCCCGATCTAACGCCCATGGATTTTTTCTTTTGGGGACATATAAAAAGTATTGTTTATGCGACCCCAGTTGACAGTGTTGAAGAGCTACAGGAAAGAATATTCGCGGCGGCTGATGAGATTCGCAACAATCCCATAATTTTTGCTCGAGTCCGTAACAACTTTGATAAACGTGTTAGGTTGTGTTTAGAAAGAAATGGCAATTATTTTGAAAATGTCCTTTAACTAAGTTTTTTGTTTTTTCTCTTTTTGATAATAAATTATTTCTTAGTTTCGTTTTCATTGTACTTCTATTTAATAAAAGTTTCTGCGACATTCAAACAGTTATTTGTGCAACTACTGTAAAGAGTGTGTATTTGTTGTACGATGCATGAAGTTTGCAGCTCGAGACGAAGTTGAGAGCTGCAATCATGTTAAGTGCAACAAATATGCTTTTTGCACATGTTGCACGCAACATTTTTTCTACGATTGTTTTTATTTCAAATTTTATTTAACAGTATTTTACATAATATTAAAATTTTAACTGACAACTGGAAATTAATTGCGCAAATTGTCAATGTCAGACGTTAGGTACTTATGGATATGCTTAGATTAAACTTGTAATCAATATTTTTTTTGTACTACTGTAAAAAAAGTTAAACTTTTGGCACAGTAGGTAGTGCAATAAGTAGTAAATTTTGCACGATCGTAGAAAAAAACACTTGTAGCATGTCCACATATTCATCATTAGTAAAATTTGGCATAATTCTTGTTAATTTACACCCAAAAAGTATTTAGCTGATAACAGTGACAACTTGCAGAAAAGTTAATTGTGACAACTGGCATGACAGCAGCAGACTTAGTTTTTCTTTGATTGATTGCAATCATATACGGTGCGAGGTGAATGGTAATACATTTTATTTTTTTATTAATAAACGAAAAGTTTAAAAGGAAAATTGCTAGAGAGGTAAAAGTTTCTTAAAGAAATGGCAAAAAATGCACTTAACATACTTCCACAAATAAAATATTTTCATCCGGGAAAGTACTCGGGTTTCCGGTTATGACGGTATTTTGTTTGTCGCTACCAATCTAATTTGTTTAACAATAGGCCGTCAACTTTGACAGTCTGTAACTCCGTTGTTTTTCACTGAATCTTGACGATTTTTTTTTAACTTAAAGCTCTTTTCATAAGTTTTCCGAAAATGTAATAATATATAACTATATCACGCTCGTGCGTCGTATATTTCATTTTGCAATTAAGGCTAAAAAATAATTCCAGGTTGCAAATTTGAAATTAAAAAAAAAATGATAGATTTCAATGTATTATTATGGAATCTACCATGAGAAAAATCAGTGCGATTGTGGAAGATCCTCGGGATCATCCAGACTAATAATTAGTTAATTTGTTTATAATCAATATGAGGAATAATATAAAGGCTTTAAGGATAAGGACACGACTAGTATTAATTTAAAGTAAATAAAAAATAACTTCCATACAACAAAACAAAGTAAAACTAAATTTAACGGAAGATAGTTATTATCAAATACCTACATAGGTAGTTATGTAGCTAATAATGAAACTCTCTCACAAAACTACTACTCTAAACAAATTAAAATCACTAATCACAGTATTTCTGAATTAAGAAACGAAGAAACATTTAGAAATATTTTTAATATCATTTTTCATTTTAAAATTAATATTTCAATACTTTCAATATATTTTTTAGAATATTTTTGGCTGCGAAACATCGTATCACACTCGCAGGATTTGGCAACCTATGACCTGCGGGTCACCGAGTGACCCATTTACTAATTTCTAGTGACCCACTTTATTTCCTAAAAAAAGTATAATATATAAAAAATAAATTATAAAACATAAACATGAAACGAATATTTTGAGAATAAAAAAAATTAGAAAATAGATGCCTCTTTTTTGCTTTTTGTTTGTTCATGGCAATATATTTTTTTAAATAATAATTATTTCACTTAGGTAACTGCTAAATGTTTCTTTTTATAATAATTAGAATTTTATTAGTTTTTATAATAATAATTAAAGTTTAAAAGCGTATCGTAATTATTTTCTTAATAAAATGTATCTTATTATTCACTAAAAGACTGTTTTAAAATGAAAATATCACTGACCCAAACGTCNAAATATCTATACTTTGCATCACAGCGCATATAACAATCTTATGCATTTTGATAAATTGTGACATTTTTAATATCATTTTCATTTTAAAATTAATATTTCAATAATTTCAGTATATTTTTTAGAATATTTTTGGCTACAATAACATCGTATCACAGTATAATATGTATATCAAATTGTATTATACTTTCATAAATGCCATCGCTTAAACCCTTGTCTTATAAGGAACATTTGTATTCACAGAAGTTCATCATAGTATGCTATTTATACATGTAGCTAAATCGTATTTAAACTTTTCCACGCCAATCACTTGACAAGGATTGTCAACTTACAATTAGAAATAATAAAGTCGGCATACTTATGCGCTGTTGCCAAGTTTCTGTTGCAACTTTTGGCATTTATTTATGCATATTGGGTAAAAAATAGTATTTGTGAAATCGATTACATTCAACTTGTATTAATTTATTTTCCCGAACAGCGTTTTTCTTTTAAGTAAGTTTTGTTCTAATTTTGTACACAGAACCTCTGGTTAAGATAAACTTAGAAGTGAACATTTGTTATTCATTCAGAATTTAACACGCTAATACACCTATTATTTGCCATAAACTTTATTTTTATTCAGTACCGTAACCAACGAAGCATAAAACTCACATTTTGTTAAGAATTACCTTTCCTTCATACTTAATTCTACGATAGAAACCCGTAAGACCATTTCTAGAGTATCCAAAGTTAAAAAATAACAATTTACATTCTTCTTTATGCTTCAAATACCTGTAAACATCCAAATTTTCATCGAAAAAATCCGAACAGTTCTTCTGTACCTCGTCATTTCGCATTATGTGACAGTATCATATTCAATCCTACTTTGACATAAATCTTTAGCCCCCTGCTATCAGTGCAAAAGTTTTAGGAGGGATGGAAGAATAACGGCCACTCACAATGGGGCTAATGATCTGCTTTTCCATTGTATCTGGCGATCGCAAAACTTATTGCGCAACTAAAACAGCAAAACAAACCCTCTTTCTCACTCTTTATTAGCTCCCCGAGAATTGTGTTGTTATAATTATACAACAGGCGTGTTGTTTGCGTTTTGGTAACAATGTTGACTGATTCGACACTTGTGTGGGCAGAGGGTATGCAGTTTTATGTGCGTTTTATTGGTTCAATCACTGGTGACCAATTTTTCTATGTCACCAGTGTGACATGTTTATTTTAATATTAATATGCCTTCATCAGTTGCCAGCAAACTTATTAAACTAGTTAGAACAAAAGCCCATAGGAATTTTGTTATTTTTTGTTGTACATCCTGTATACCTGGTAAAGTCTCACGAATACAAGTACCAACTTAACCGTACAAATTATTCAAATAGTCGACCAGCGGTCCATTAATTATATTTCGGAACGGGCTAATTATTTCGCGCTAATGACACGATTTACGCCGATCCTAAACATCGACCATATTAATTTAAATATTTATCCGGGTATTTACGGCTCTTCTATACAAATCCGGCATAATTTCGAACCTACGAGCTCCGCGGATATATTTAAATGGAGGCGACCGTTGACACACAGACAAATATTTGACGATTCGATGAGCTGGAAAACGTGCCCGATAACATTTGCGGAAGGAGATTCGGGAAATATATAAGGGTTATTTTAATATTTCAGATTTTCCGCGTATTTAACCGGGGCCGCCTGCGACCCTGAAACATATGGAGAAGCAAGGGAATGCTAAAGGAAAGGCGTGGAGGGTCGGAAAATAAATTGGAATTTTCCGATGGGGGTCGGGAAGATGTATATTAATTTTTCGGGTTTTATTCGACTCCTGAAAGCGTGGTTTGAAATTGGTACCGTTTTTTGTGTAATAATTTTGCTCTAAAATAGAATATTATAAGTTATCGACTTCCCGAAAGTCGTAGCGAGAACAGAAATCCTCAAGTTCATAATTTTTTTTTCAAAGTAGATGGATAATCCTTTCAAAGGAGAATAGTATGTATAGTGTGTATATATTTATAGTCCAACCAAATTACACTTGGAGAAAAAAAAAATTGTTACCAGGACTTTTATTAGTGGAAGTGGTAAAAGGGCTTATAATAAATCAAAAAAATAAATAAATACGTGAGCAGGGGCGGCGGAGGGTTGATTTGGGGGGTTGAAAAGTTATGAAAAATTGTATCATTGCGATTTCTGGCGAAAATTGACGTCAAACAAAAAAGTATCCAATACAAAAGTTGTAGATCATGTAAAAATCTACAACTTTTGTAGAAGTCACTTTTTAACATAACCTAAAAAATCAAGAAGTTTCTTGAGATATTCATTTTTTTCGGCCTGAAACACTTTTTTTCATAGAAAAATTCTACTTAAAAAAATCATCGTACAGAGTTCTGCGGGGAATCATTTTTTCGTTTTTACATATACTTTTTGGTGAAATAAAAAAATCTGTAATAACATTTCAAAAATATGCTCAAAAATGCAAAAAAAAAATAAAAAATTACTTGGAACAATGAATTTTTCAGTTATTGTTGATAATTTGTTTAATTAAAAAATATTCAAAAACTGATTACACCATTCATTTCATTCATTTTTTACTTTTTAGCATTTTTGAGCATGTTTTTGAGCTGTTTCTGTGTGGTTTTTGACAAATTTTTTTATTTCACCAAAAAGTATGTCAAAACGAAAAAAATAATTACCGGCAGAAGTCTGTACGATGATTTTTTTAAGTAGAATTTTTCTAAAAAAAAAAGTGTCGGGCCGAAAAAAATTAATATCTCTTGTATCTATAATATCTATCTCTAATTTCTTGATTTTTTATCTAAAAAAATTTTAGATTATTTGAGATAGAGGAAAGTATACTTTCACCAAGTTTCGTCAAAATTAAATTATTTTTGCGGAAATGAGAAGTAAAAAACGAAAAATCAGAAAAAAAACTGTTTTTCGCATTTTTCTCGGAAATTTTGAGGTTATGTTAAAAAGTGACCTCTACAAAAGTTGTAGATTTTTCCATGATATACAACTTTTGGATACTTTTTTGTTTGACGTCAACTTTCGCCAGAAATCCCAATGATATAATTTTTCATAACTTTTCATCCCCCAAATCAACCCTCTGCCTTTACCATTTCCACTTATAAAAGTCCAGGTAACAATTTTCTTTTTTTTTCCCCTCTAAATGAGTTATTTTGATCGGTCTATTAAGCCTCTCGTAAGGAGGTTTATCTGATTTGGAATAGACGAACAAATATTCATAAAAAAAGTTAATATAAGCTTATTAATATGAAGAAAATCCTCAAAAAAATTATGACTAGTTTGGATACCTAAGAGACGAGATATTAATAAAATAATTTTTCACGATTTAATACGGAATCTTACAAGAACGCAGATTTTTTTGGTCTTTCCACTTAGAATGCGCAACAATTGGCGAACAGTTTCCACAGCAACTTGTATAAATAGGAAACCGATATCTAAGGAACCGTATGCCAGCTTGTAGAAATCGATTAGGTACTTGTAAGATACATAATTTATAATAATTCTCCTTCAAACTGCTGTCTTTGACCAACTTATCCTGCATATGCGTAATAGGGGCAACGCCGCGGTCTCGACGTAGCGTATTGTTTGAAATTCGTAGGTGTCCAAACAAACAGAATGATCGAACGCGAGCGAGCCAACGCCGAACCGAGCGCGCCAGCCAAGTGCAACGTTGCCAAATCTAAAGGCTTACTACTTTAGTCACTAGCGAATCTACAGAAATTTTCGTTAGACTTTAGACGTACCTCCGTACCCGATAAACCTCCTTAAAGAGATCCCAAAGTCTATTCAATTTTGGTTGAATATAACCCTTACAAGAAAATTGCGAAAAATTCAACAAAATTTGTGCAAAAAATAATTCAGAATAAAAGCAATTATTAATCGCTAGAGCTGTCACAATCCGTCCGCGATTTCTTTTACGATTTTTGTTGTCTTTTGATGCATAATTATGTTAGTGCTAAAAAAAACAGCAAACAGTTCATACTATACTGACTTAAAAAAAAACAAGTAGATTATTTAATTATGCAAATATTACATCAGTAGATGTCTAATGGTCGTTCTCTTCAGATCAAGATATTTTATCACCACCCCGAATAAGTTTCGCTGCAACAAGGGTAGAGACGTATCTGATGATGCGATCTATAAAGGATCCTATCCAGATTGTGAAACCGATGGCAACGATACGTAAAACAATTTACGTCTTTCACAATGATACAATGACTAAAATCTTATAATCATTGTTCATTTTATTTTATGATGATGATCCGCACGCCTTTGTGCGCGGCCAATTATGACAGTTGACAGCTGTATTAATCACTTTTACGAAACATAAAACTCTTCAAAGTAAAATAAAAACCTCGGTATGCAATAATAATTTCAAGATCAAAAGAGCAACATCAAAACTTCTATAAAAAATCTCGAAACGCCTTTTAAAATAATTAAAAAAATATTTTGACAAGTATTTGACATCTTTTAATGAAAAAAACATTTATATTTGCGGAAAATGATATTTTCAATTTAAAAAATTAATAAAAGATACAAAAATCCTTTTTTAGCAAATGTGACGATTTTTATCACAGATCACAACGAAAGAAAAATCGCAACGGTTTGATTTTTTGAGGGTTTCTTGGAGGTTACAAAAAAACGAAAATATCCTTAGTTTATTCATTACTTGTGAAGTTATCTCAAATTTAGCGATAATCCTTAAATAAGCAGTTTTTTACCCTTTTTGAATCAAATTTCTTGCAACGACAAATATTTTTTTTATCAGAAAACGATATGAAAGTCTTATAAAGGATGTTTTGAAATTTTCTGTATGATCATTAGTTCATTAATTGCCAAAGCCGAAATGGTATTTTTTTTTTAACGACAATAACTGCGACAAATCATCGTACAAAACAACTCAAATTGAAAAGGATGAAACAAACTAGAAGAGCTGAAGGGAGGGATTGCCAAAAAATTATTGAAGCTCGTGGACGTTTTGAAAGACAAGCGAAAATTTTGAAATTTTTTTCCGCCGGATTTCTCATGATTACTTGAAGATGGTCAACGACGAACATTTTTGACTTTCAGATCCAGAATCTAGAAACTGCAAACTTCAATTCTCTTTTTTTTTTAATTTTTGTACGACCCTCTTCGCCAAATTACAGCCTTTTGAAAATCGTGTAAAAATTTAAGATTTTTTCTTTGTTTTTTAATTTTTGTGATGAATTTATACATATTGTAATTGGTTTTGTAGACTCTGATTGGGGAAGCAATGAAATTGATCGAAAATGCACAACTAATTACATTTTTCAATTATTTGAAACTAATACAGTGTGTTGGAATACAAAGCGACAAAATTCGGTTGCAGCTTCATCTACTGAAGCTGAATACAAGGCACCCTTTGAAAGTGTTCCGGAAGCTTTGTGGCTAATATATTTTGTTCTTTTTTTTATTGCTATTTCAGCATTTGTTTATATCTGTTACTTTCCTTTTTTTTTTTTTGGACCGCTGACCTAAAAAGGTTTATCAAGATGAAACTTGACCTATCGTATTGTTCGGTCAGTAACCTAGTTTTTACTACGTTTTTAATACGTAGTGAACGATAAGGAAAAACATAAAGAATAAGATATTTTTTTACATTTTAAACATTAACAAGGATTATTTATTGGTTAATTAAAACAAATGTATAACAATAACAATTGTTTTCGAATGTTAGGTTATTACAATTTAGTATTTTTAATATTGTTAACGTTTTCCTTGTTTTATAATCGAATATTAGTTTTTATTATTATGTTCAATTACTTAATTATCCAGTTTATAGTACTATATCTAGTGACTTATTGCTTTTCAAAGAATAGTATGGTACCTATCTATTTAAAATGCCAGTACGGCAAAAAATATACTCATTCGTCCATTGCACTTTGTTAATAAAGTTGGGATCTGCTGCACGCCGATTTTGAGACCAATTGCAAAATTCAACACGACTAAGGAAATCAGCTGTTTCGCTTCACCGTTCGAACGTTCTGTAGTCCTCAGGGAGTTCCCTGTTATAAAATGTGTTGGGAAGTAGAGCGCCGAATCAACGGGAGTCAAGGGGTAATTTGCTTATTTTTTTAAAAGGTCTAGTAATTTTTTTTTCGATTTTCTGTGTTTATTAGGTCTTCCGAATACGAGGTTAAAATTAATGACATTATGACTAAATCACCCTGTATAACCAAATAATACGACGAAGATTTAGCATATTCATCAGCTTAGAGCCGACAAATTAACACACACAAAATTTCAAAGTGATACCTCGGTAGATACCAGTTATACATTTTCGATAAAAGCCAAAAACCCCAGTACGTAGCTCGTGGACAGGTACATCTTTCGGCCATTAGTTAAAGAAAGAATAAATCAGGATTAAATTTGAAAAAAATTCCTTTCCATATCGACATTTATGTAAGGATTACCATTAATTAGCGCTACTTATAGCGTTGTGCAACTACCTACACCAGCGAAGCCCAACACGTAACAAATTTTCAGTTTTCCGTTAGATAGGAAGGCGCAAAAGTTTCCTGTTTAAAAAAAAGTGAAAGTATGTGCGTACCCCAAACGCGCTTTCTCTCTTTAAAACGCTTCTAGGCCTGCTCAATCCGCATCCACGAAGTTATTCGCGTTATCATAATCATAACCTTACTTAATTAACGGACACGTCATGATTATTATTCTAATGTTCGCCCGAGCTCCTCGCTCGACGGCAAACCGTTTATTAAAATTAATTTTATTGATTACTTTGGCTAGAGATGTGCAACTATTAATTATAACTTCGAGGCTGTAATCACGTTTATTTGAATTTCAATTCCCATTGTCGCAAGAGGAGCTTTAATTGTTAAGAGCATTGTTCAGTCGAACGGAAAAATGTAAACAGCAATTATATCGTCACAAAGTGTATAATTCGTCAAATTTAATAACTGGTTCTCTGTAATGCATCTATAGATTTGTTTTAAAAACATACGTTTTTTCTAAATCCAATTAATTCTGTCGCTCGTCGCAGTTTACGGATTGCGTTTTGTAGACAAGAAATCGCACTTAGTCAAACAATGATGGAACAAAAAAATACACCTGAACTATAAAAAATTAATAATAGTAATATTTGTACCCCTCATTCTAATCTCAAGAATTAGCCCTGAAGTCGGAAACTTGTGTGGTAGAGGGGGCGGCATCAGTAGACCGCATATGCGCCTGAGGCCGACTTATCTTGTTGAAACACAAGTATTCTTTTAATTCGAAATGTACCTTTAAAGTTTTATCGAGAGTTTATTAATATTTATTGTTTGATCCCAAACTGTGTATTTTTCTTTTTATTTTGACGAGTGTGCAAGTGTCAATGTTCTGTCCAATTTTTTTTTGACAACCTCCGTAATTGCACATTCTGTTAATATATATTTTAGTTGTTCATGTAAAAAACACGCATCTATAACAAATAAAAGTCTTATTACAAGCGGTCTATCTATAGGCATAAAAAGATCAAGAACCAGCACCAGAAGATCAACGGATATCAATACGAGTTGCAACATTTATTATTATACAGGGTGTCTCATAATTAGCTGCCAACCCTGAACAGGCCGATTCTATGATCAAAACTAAGTAAAAAAAGTTCATATGAACATGGGTCCGGAAATGCTTCCTAAGGGCACAGGGACCCATTGAAGAGGGAGGAATGGAAATATTTTTTTTGCAATATCTCTCAATCGCGTTGTGATAAATGAATGAAATTTGGTATACACAGCTAAATTTTGATGAGCAATTTGATGGACTAATCCATTTATTTCCACAAGGTCCATTGGGGTGGGTACGGGGGGGCCCTTGGTACTTTGCGTGTGTAACTTTTTCATCTTTGACTTTTTAACAAATTGGACAGCAAATTCCGTTTTCCCGAACTGTTTTACGTTAAAAAGGTACTCTTGTTTCAAATCGTTATCTTTAACGGTTTCTGAGAAAATCGCTCTTGAATTAATCCCACTTTGGTCAATTTCATAGTAATTTAAACAAAAAAAATTTTTTTGTTTAAATTTAATCTAATTTTAATAAAAAAATAATAATAAAAAATTAAATTAAATAAAAATTAATCCTTTAAATGGAAAAGAGAGGAAAGGAAAATTATTATTATTATTTTTTGTTTAAATTACTATGAAATTGACCAAAGTGGGATTAATTCAAGAGCGATTTTCTCAGAAACCGTTAAAGATAACGATTTGAAACAAGAGTACCTTTTTAACGTAAAACAGTTCGGGAAAACGGAATTTGCTGTCCAATTTGTTAAAAAGTCAAAGATGAAAAAGTTACACCCGCAAAGTACCAAGGGCCCCCACGTACCCACCCCAATGGACCTTGTGGAAATAAATGGATTATTATCAAATTGCTCATCAAAATTTAGCCGTGTATACCAAATTTCATTCATTTATCACAACGCGATTGAGAGATATTGCAAAAAAATTATTTCCATTCCTCCCTCTTCAATGGGTCCCTGTGTCCTTAGGAAGCATTTCCGGACCCATGACCATATGAACTTTTTTACTTAGTTTTGATCATAGAATCGGCCTGTTCAGGGTTGGCAACTAATTATGAGACACCCTGTATATATTATTTACTAATTCACAGAGCCACAAAATGAAATTGAGACTTGCCTTCTCTCACGCCAATTGACTCTTATGTTTTTGAGGTCGCTGATCACGATCCCAGCACCCATATAACTCCAGCACGTCTGGTTCGAGGTCAAATGAAGGTCAAATTTCGTTTTTTTGAACGATGTAACTTTTTTGACCCCGGATTCCGAAAGTGCGGGAAATTTTACGTCCACATACGTGTTGACCCATTAGTGAAAGTGACCTCTGGAGGTCATTTAAAGGTTGAATCTGAGATTTGAACGTCGGATCTCGGACTAGTTCAGCTTTATATTTTTTGAGTCGTTGATTACGAATCCCATGTTCACGTGACCCCAGTACTCTGGAATTTGACCTTTATTTGACTTTGATTTAGACGCGCTGGGGTCACGTGGACATTGGATTCGTGATCAGCGGCCCAAAAAACGTAGAGGTCAACTGGTCCGAGATCCGACGTCCGTTTCGAAGCGGAAATTTCAGCTGGTGGGTTCAGATCTCATATTCGACCTTTAAATGACCTCCAGATAATCTCCAGATGTCACTTTCACCAACAGGTCAAAACGTATTTGGACGTATTTCTCGCCGTTTCAGATTCCAGGATCAAAAAATTTATATCATTCCAAAAACGAAATTTGATCTTCATGTAACCTTGATCCAGACGTGCTGGGGTTATACGAATACCAGATCGTGATCAGTGACCTAAAAAACAGGAGGGTCAACATGTTTGAGAGAAGGTAATCCTCAATTTCATTCTGTGGCCACGTGTTAATAGTTTCATAAAAACATTCTTCGGGGTGTGATCTAATTTAAAACGAATTGCCGAATTATTTGAAATATAAAAATAACTTGAAATCACATATTAATGTATTCCGTGACTCCAGATATGTTTATTTAAAGTCGCGAGTCATTTGTTGTTTTGAATAGTATTTTGAAATAATACAACGTAAATCGGTCAAGGCACGTCCACGCCCATGTCGGGCAAATAACCATACTGAACTTGACTTACAGTTAGTTACCTTACTGTAAACAGTTGATTAAGTGAGGCGTCGCAGGGTCGGCCTAACTTTCGCGTAATAATACTTAATTTTCTGGAATACATGACGTTTTAAAGCACAGGTTGTTTAAGGAAAATTGTCGATTCTTGTAGCGGAAGAGTAGGAAAGGTGAAGAGAAACGTAAATAGTATAGGAAATAATGTGTCCATTATTAGAACCCTGTAATCACTAATAAATTAAACGTGCATAATTTAGTATATTTTATAAATGTTACTATTGCATGGCTGTCCTATAAAACAGTTTAATTCTGTTTGTAATGCAACTATAAATTAACACTCTGTCCAACAACTATTTTGCTGGAAATAATCTCATTAAATACATCGATTGATTGAAACGTACCGGAAGGTTTTTAGAATTTCCCATACCTATGGTTTATTACGCTTTTGTTTGAGCCCTTTTTTTGTCAGGGGCAGTATTTTTCGAACGTATCTCAATAAGGAGTGGTCTATTTAAATTCGGTGGTTCATCGAAACCGTCGACTCATCCAGTTTTTCAGACGTCAATTTCGTGCGATCCGAAATACTTCTTACGTGTCACTTCTTGAAGAAGATAATGGTATTTGAAATTATGCTTCAAATATTTGTTCAAGCCGGTGTTTTACAGCATTGCGTTCTTTGTTCTCGAGCTCTGGCGAGCACCTAAAAAAAGAATCGTTATTAACTTTATTAATGAAAGGCTATTAAAACGGGAAATTGATTACCAATCAACAAAAAAAGAACTACGCTAGCATTTTATGAAGTCATGTTAAACGAGTAAGTGCCAGTTTTTCATTGGTTGTAATAAAATGACAATAATTACGGTAATTGCTCATTGCGAAAGGAATTACTTTTAATTTCACACCTAATTGGATTTTTTTGTTGGCGGAGTTGCACAACCTGCGTATGATATCCGGAAAAATCAAGCAAATGTCGCCTTTGAAACTGCGATGGCCGTTCGAGTCTAGCTGGTAGAATGCGCTGAACTTTCGAATAGCGGGAAATTACTTTTACGTTAAAGGCCCGGCGCGATTTGCGAGCTTATACGCCGGTTGTCACATCTTTGTGCGAGCTACAGTCACACATTTCAACTTATGGGCTGTGGCAAAACAACCTTTCTCTAATAAGCATCTAATTTGTTATGGTAATGCGACGAATTGAAAGGGTTGGGTGTGAATAATTCCTGCCTGCGTCTCAAAAATTAGGTATACAGGGTGTCCGGGAAAATGTCGGATATAACATGAAAAAATAAGATAAGTTCCCATAAAATTTTTTCGTACAGGCCCTCCCTACGCACTTCATTTTAGCGTAGAGGAGGACCTATTGCCTGGCCTCCTCGATCTCCCGACCTAACGCCTCTGGATTTTTACCTGTGAGGACACCTCAAACAATTGCTTCGGAAAATTTTCACATTTTGAAATTTTTTGGACGCCCTGTATGTTTTATGACATATTGGATTACTGTCTATGGCTTCCTAAGATAAGCAAAACTTTTTGACAAGAATAACTTTTTCTCGAAAAATCAACAATAAAAAAGTTTACAAGACAAAAGTGATCTATTTCGTGCGTATCATTAGCGGTTTAATTTTCTTGATGTGCGTTGTTTCGGATTAATTTAAGATGTCTGGCACTGATCCTAGAGATGTCATTGATATGAAATTCACTCTATATTCACAATAAATGTTCGAAGAATACTGAAGAGAGCGTAGCATTTCTCTGCGTATCCACTAAAAGATAATACGCCTTTCATTCGTCGAATCCTTAACGTTGGATGATACTTACGATTTGAAAAAGCAACAATGCGGGGGAATCATTATTCTCTATACGCATATAGGAAATTGTAATCCCTGACATCGTGAGACTGATTGCCTGGGGGGCAAAAATCAATTTGATATTAAGTTTATTCACAATATACGTCTGATAGGATACCGGCGATATTGTTAAACGAAACAATTCGGAGGACGTAAAAATACATTACAGCGAGATCAAGCTGTTTTAAAAATACATTTTTTAATACCACTACAATTTTATAGTATGTAACTAAGGGTATTGTATACAATATCAGAACAGATAGATACATATAATAGAAACAAGATTGTAAACAATAATGCTTTGCTGCCGCAAATGCGGCCTGCTTAATAATAATAATATGCCGCCTCCTCTCCCGCACAAGTCTTCGACTTCTGGGCTAATTCTCGTGGTTAGAATGAGGAGGGATATTAATAATAATAATAATTATTATTATTATATGACGAATAATTATAAAACTGACGTGAAATTGCAAAACTTAGATCCATAAAAGTTACCAGCACGGGTCTTAGTAAAGTTCCCATAGAAATTATCCTTAAAAGCCCGATTCACAAACACATGTATCCTGGACCGCGTAAGTGACGGGATTAAAATCCCATCTACCGTCGACAAATTTGCACTCTTTTTCTGTGCCATCTTGCTACCTAACTTACGAGAAGCCATCCTAAATCTCAAACTCAAAGACGCCCTTTTAACTTATTTACGACTCCGGTTATTACCAGTTATGCTTTATTGCGCCCTTTTCTTCCCTCCATCGGTTTGAATTTTTCAGACGTGCCGTCGGTGTTTGCTCTTCCTAGAAAGGCTTCTCGTTGTGTAAACACTTAAATTGCGTTCGGTTTTACGTCTCGCGTCTCGCGAAACGGGTCGTCTTGTCGGGCGGCGAAGTATTAGGTATTTTTTTAAGGGCGGCGTGATAAAGTGATGATACATCTAAATTATGGTTATGGAGTGAGTAAAGGTGTAAGTTTCACGGATAGGACGGTGCATGAAGAATTGTTTATAAAAATTAACTCCAGATGTGGAAGTATGGACATACTTTAATTCTTGTCAGTCGTAACAACGACAAAGTACGTTAAAATTGCTCAAACACTGTCTCCAATTGCTCATTTAACATTAATTTCATACTTGTTTTGTAAAGTATTACTTGTCGTTTTATAGAATTTAGCGACAAAGTATGCAACTTGCTTTTATTTCATAACAAAGAGTGGTAAATTACATTATTAGAGTTATCTAATATAAAATATAATATTCACATAACTCGATTTTAGTTTGTGACCAACTTTATTGTCATGTTACACTAAACTTAACGTCAAAGTATTTGGTGACTTTACGCTAACGAAAATACTTTGCCTTTTCCTTTTGAGCTGTAAAATAATCAAAGTTTCTATAACAAGTGATAAAGTACTTCATCAAAGACTTAACATTTTATAAATTTGTTAGTACTCTACTTCCTATTTATAGCAACGAACGGTAAAGTATACCACTAGGCATGGCATTCCACTTTTTATATTTAAAAATATATTATGTGCATTTACATTTACGGAAAGGATACTGCTTATCCACAGAGCCATATTTTTGTTACTTTATTTCATGGGAGAAAGTATCCTTTAGAAGTAAATAGATTTCATATAAGCTTTCCTAGATAGTACTTTGCCGTTGACTTTTAATGAATGGTTAAGTACCTATACGAAACTTAACAACAAAATACTTTGTCACTTTGCGTTAACAAAAATACTTTGCTTTTATTTAACATATCTTATTGAACAAAGTTCATACTTTACCTTTACTATTTTACAGTAAGTGATAAAGTACTTAAAGTACTTCGTCAAAAGCTTAGGATTTTATTAATTATTGTTCAGTAACAAAGTATCTATTCTATCGCGCTGTCCCTATGTGTAGCAACCAACGGTAAAGTATACCACCAAGTATGGGATATGGCAACGGGAAAGTATATCGCATTAAAATTTGCCACTCTTTGTATTTAACCGTATTATTACTTTACAGGAACCATACTTTGTTACTTTATTTTGTGCTGTAAACACATCGATTTTCATATAAACTTTTCTGTCCAGAATACTTTACCATTGACTTTTGCAGCAAAGTATGTACATAAAACTTAACGTCAAAGTACTTTGTCGCTTTGTATTAATGAAAATACTTTACTCTCGTCTTTCAAGCGGTAAAATACTCCATTTCTTGGTTCATTTTACATATTTAATAATAAAAAATATCTACTTTGTCACAGTAACGGTTGTAGCAACGAATGGTAAAGTATACCAAGTATGACATTAAAATAACAAAGTTATACTTTTCCACTGTTTGTATTTAAATTTATATTAAGTATGTACATTTCTGTTTGCTGAAATTATTACTACGTATTCCCAAACCATACTTTGTTACTTTATTTCGTGCTGTAAAGTATTCGTTAGAGGCACATCGATTTTCATGTGAAATTTTCCGACCAGAATACTTTAACCATTGACTTTGCAGTAATGTATGATCATTAAATTTAATGACAAAGTACTTTGTCGTTTTGCATTAACGAAAATACTTTTCTCTTGTCTTTCAAGCGTTAAAGTACATATTCGACAAAGTACATACTTCACCTTTCCCGTTTTGCAGCAATGAGCGGTAAAGTACTGCGCCAAATACTCCGCGTTTTATAAAGTATTATTTAGTAACAAAGTACCTACTTTATCACAGTTGCGTTTGTAGAAACGAATGGTAAAGTATACCACCAAGCACTGCAATAAAATATCAGCGCTACACTTTTCCGCTTCTGTATTTTTAAGCGTATATTACCTGCGTTTTTTGTTTGCGGAAATTATTACTACTCATTACCAGGGTCGTAAGGCATTGAATACCTTAAGTACTCTAAGTAATTGTGACAGACACGCACCGTAGGCAGTCGCCGCCGCCGGGGGTCTTGTAAGATTTATTACGGGGTGGCGAGTTCAACGTTTTTATCGGGCATCCGTACTGATTTATCATACCTTTTGTGGGGGCGCGTAACGCCCCATTTATTTAAATTTGAATTGCCTCGTAGTCCCTCTCTGAACGGTAGGAATTTCAAGAAGGGACGGGCATTAAGTCCGCGGTAGGCCCTTGGGGAACAACGCATCCATTTATGACGCATCTCTCGGTACAAACCGTAAAATTAGGATGTTGTTACGGGAAGTTGTCAAGCTGGGGACATACGCACTTGGATTACTAACTGGGCGTTGTTGGTGGTATTTTTCTGTCGTAATTGCTTGAAGGAAGTTTTGAAAGAAAGCAGCAGTTGGGGATTTTTTGTCTGTGGGGTTATATAACTTTTGAGTATCTATCTATACTTGTGGTATCGAAGAACATTGTACGCTTTTTAAAACGAAATTTAGTGAGAAAGGCTCATACTTGGTATCGAAATGAATATCGGGGCGGATCTACGGGTTCTAATAGCTGGTACGCCCCCAGAGAGCTTAGCCCGAGAACAACAAGTGCAGGTCAAAGGTAATTCTGTAATTGGAGGCGACCTATACCGAGAGACAGACCTTAACACCTTTTACTTTCTTTAAACGTTTGTGTTTCTTTAGAGTTTGTTAAAAATAAGTGAAAATTTAGTCGGCAAAAAAAAATTTGATAATACTCAACATTAATTTGAAAAAGTGCAAAAAATTACTTTTTCTGCTGTTTTGGATAATAAAATTTTTGTAGGTTTTTTTAGCTCAATACATGCCCATACGAAAAAAAAAATTTTGAAAAAAAACCAAGATTTTCAAGTTTCTTTTTTAATTAAGAAAAATTTTTCTCGACAATTGTAAAAAATAGGACAATGTAAAATTTGATTTTTTTTCAAAATTTTGAGTTTTCTTTTTTCGATATTAATTGATGAGTATTTAACTCGAAATTGGGAGAAAAATAACGCAAAAAGTTTGTTTCATCTTAATCATTAATTGATTTTAAGCCTGCTCCTTTAATTTTTTATAAAACTTTGACGATTCAGAAAAATGAGAAGCCTTATGGACATGTATAGGGTGATTCACTATATTTTGACCCTCCCATTAACATTTTTGTTTTCAGAATTACAAAAAAAATGTGAAATACAAAAGTGGCACGATTTTTTATGAAGTTTTCGAAAATAATAGTAGAAAAACAAATGAAGTTCAAACAAAATGGCTGCGGATGTTAACTTTGTTAATTTAAATGGAACACCCTGTATATTTTTACATATTTGGATAGAACGTTCACTGTCGAGCATAGTCATGTATCATGTATAAGGTTTGTTGAGTCCATCTCTAACAGTAAGCGAGATACTATTGAAAAAAGAAAAGAAAGTTTTTTATTAAAAAAATAAGACATCTTGTAATTGTTAGACTTCTTTCAGGCATTTCTGCCTTTTTTGTTTTGAATTCATACTAAAAAAGGTCACGCTGTCAGCGACTTACCAATATATGCCGATATGATAGCAGATAGACGATAATATTAGATTTTTTTCTGGGGTGGGCCGTACACACCCCTGCTCCCCTGTAGCTACGCCCATGATTATTATAATCAATATATGGTCAAATGTAAAATGTATTAAATCCATAAAATCTAATTCATATGAATTTAAATGTTTTATTTTGTATTTTTAGATTCAATGTATTAGTTTGTTGAAAAAGAATAGATGGCATACTTAACCTCAAATATGACGAAAAACAATGTTTTTTGCACTTTTAGGTTAGGATATCTCAAAAACCTGACGCGATAGAGCAATTCTGCTGCCAGATTCGGATTCAGGGTACCTAAATCCTTCGGAAATATATATTCAAGTTTCTGCTTCCAAATAAAAGTTAAATTTTGTTGGTTTGTGTTATCGATGATCAAAAAAAGGTAATTTTTCACTCGATAGCCGATAATCTCAATGAGAAATAATCGTAAAGAAAATTAAATTGAAGCTGATGAATCAGGCTAAAAGACCCTGACATTGATTCAGCCAGAAAAAAATTTTCTGAGCCCTTGGCCACTTCTGAGATAAAAAATTGTAAAATTTTTGCCTTGCATTATTTCTTTTGCGTCTTGAAAACATTTCAATTTCAAGATTTTAAAACTAGAATCTTCAAGCTTGAAGATGCTTCTTTTATTTTTCTCGATGTTTTCTTCTCTTTTAATTTTTTTACTGTGTATGTCATAGTATAGGACTGTTTTACTTGGTTCCTGACCAGTTTTGAATTAATGCTCGTTAGACGTAAAAATGTAATCAAATTAAAATTTCCTTTTCAGACCTGCACAAAAGAATCGCAGTCGCGGAAAATTTTATTATAAAATTCTAGAGAGGACGTAAAGCTGTTGCAGCGCTGAAAAAAACTTGCGACATTTCAGTGGAAACATCATTAACAAATGAAACGCGCGCGATGCTCCCATTCGCTCTATTTCCACGTAGCGTTAATTACGTGCAGGTTTTTTTTCTATATTTGTTATGCTCGGTTAAGATTAACCAGAATTTGTCAACGTTTGGGGCAGCTGTTTTCGCGTACGCCGACATCAATACAGCCGTGACACGAAAACATACGGCGTATCATTACGGTGCCGATTTCGTTTGTTTTTTAGCTCCGGACCGAGAGTCATAGTCGTAAATCAACGGATATGAGATGGTCCTGTGCAATCACCCTAAATTTTACGGCAGAGCTGAAAGATAAACGCCAGTTTATCTAATGGGCTGACCGAAAGGCCCAAACATCTGTTTTCTGTCCATGAACCGGACAGGGGCGGACTGGCCCGGACGGAATTCCGCCGAGGTGAAATCAAAGCCATGGTGATTCATAGCGAATGTTAAAAAAATCAGTGGCACACAAAACATCAACGCTGTTTGCAACCTGTATACAGGGTGTTTCTGAAATAAGCGCGGTGCTTGAAAAGGGTGATAGAGAGCAAGAAATTAGGCAGCGTTTATTAACTAAGTGATGGTCTAAATGCCTGATTTCGAGAAAATTTATTAAGAAAATTAAAAATAAATGTAAGCCCACCCTGTGCATCTTGTGCACGTGCGTTGTGCGTTGCAGTATTGCTTAGCCGACTAACACTGTTGTGTGGCGTGTATTACGAACGTACTTATTTCAAAAGCACCCTGTAGAGAATGACACCACCGAAACGAAAAGGTAAGTTTTAGCTAAAAAGTGTCTCCACGCAGAAAACTGCATCTAATGCCAGTCCTTGCATTTGATTTAAAACGATTATATGATTACAATATGTACGTATGTGAAATGTGTTGCAAATATTTATAATTACCTTAATGTTAGAGTTAGTACAATACTCACAAAAATTAAAGGATTAAAAGAATTCTAAATTTTTAGGTAATTTTCAAAAGGCTTGCTTGAAGTTTCCAGTTTCCAAAAAAATTCCAAAATGTTTGCTTCTCTTTCAAAAAGTTCCACGGGCTTCAATAACATATCTCCACAAAAAAAATGTGGAAGCTTTGAAAGGCAAGACTTTGGTGTCCATATGTTCTTAGGGTCGCTGGATCCGAATTGGTGTCCGTTTGACCCTACCACCAGGTCTGGGTTAAGGTCAGTTCAAGGTCAAACATAGAAAATCAATTACCAACGAAGTAAACCAATATATGCGGATTCAACGACACCAAAAACGTATGGATACGTAGGTTTACTTTGCTGGCAATTGATTCCCTACATTTGACCTTGAACTGACCTTGACTTAGACCTGATCGGGTTAAACGGACACCGGAATCGGATTCAGTGACCCCAAAAACGTACAGATATGTGGGTTTACCTTGTTGGCATTTAATTCTCTAGATTTGACCTTGAACAGAGCTAATCGCGTCAAATGGACATAGGATTCAGATTCAGCGCACCCCAAAAAACGTATGGATATATGGAACTCATTTTTTTTGTGGGGCCGTGTAATTTTTTTGGCACCAGATGTCATCATTTTTAATTTGAGCTGTTTCAAAAATTGTACGATGTTTTGTCACACAAAATCGTGAAAGGCCGCTCCTTGTGAGTTTTATGAATGTGCTATGCACAACCATTTCTGCTGTAATTCCACTTTAAAATCTTTGAAAACGGCTCTGTGTGTCGGATCAGGAGTTTTGCAGCAAATTGGATATCCAATTCCGACTTGGATTTTTACTTATAGACCAGGGCGGATCTGCCGAAATATCCCACTTCTTAGATGTTTAAAAAATTTAAAAAAATACCTATGTTATCTGAGTTTTTTACTTATGTCTTGGAACCTATGCATTTTGGAAGAATATTGAAGAGGGAAAAAGTTTTAGAATTGAATTTTGCACAATATACTGCAAGTTAAAAATGTTTAAATTTATTACCGATATTGCAAAATAGCAATAATTGATTAATCAAGTTTTTTGGATATTTTTTTTAAAATGGTTTAATTGCCCCGAGGGCATTCTAATTTTGGTACAAACAACTTTAGAGTATAATGAAACAACACACCAAATTTCATTAAAATCGGTTCGATAGTTTTCGCAAAATGGTTTTTGAAAAAATTTTGAAAAAAATGTTCGAATTTTCAAAATGTTGCACATACTCAAATCTAGATATAAATTTTTTCACATAGAAAGGACGGCTCAACCTTTTAGATTGAAATCGATTGATTAGAACGGCCACAGTAAATTTTTAAAATTAACACTTTTTTTATTTTTAAACAATTAGATTACATTTATCAATTTGCAATTTTGTTTTTTTCAAAAATTATAATTGTAAAGTACTCGGAAAGACGCTTCTTTTAAAAAAAAGTCAAATTTCGTTTATTGGTTCTCGAGATATAAGCAATCAAAATTTATCGGCATTTACCGTTAATTTATAAACAATTTAGCAATAATCTTTGATCCAGTGGCTTCGTCTTTCCGATTTCTAAACTGGAAAAAATTTTCATATCCATAAGTTATGGGCACCATAGATAAATCATCGGAAAAGCTGTCGCTCGCACGCGCGAAAAGTGACTCAAAACACGAAAAGTGGTGGAGGCGGCTTTCGCCCCGAGACTGAATTCGGAGGTTCAAAATGCGAAGGTACGAAAAAGATTGCATTTTCTCGGCTTCTAATGGACCAATTTCGATCTTTTCATATCGTAATGCCAACTGCCTAATTTGCACATATTTTGTTATAAACAAAGTTTATTATTTATGCATTAAATATACTGTATATTTTACCGTATGCTATTGTATTTTTTCAATGAAAAAATTTGTTTACGTATATATTTCAACACTCTAAATATGAATATAACGAGCGTTCAAATAAAAACGTGGTCGAAGTTGGCTCTGACACATTGGACGTAGGGAGTAGCTTATAGCGACCAACTTAACCTCATTTCTCAACGAGCTGTATAGCAGCTGTCAGTTTCAATAACGTTAATGACTATATAACTTTATTTTAAAGAATAATCGTGATAACAATAACAAACAATTAAAGGAGCTGCGGAAAGTGTCCCCCTCCTTGTTATAACAATAAATTAAAGCAGCTGCTGAAAGTGTCCCCCTCCTTGTTCCAAGCACTTTTCACACCTGTTCCTCAAAGAATTAAAGACATTTTCTAAGATGCTCGGGGTATTGTTAATTTCACGAATCTTGTCTATAAGTCGAGCCTGCAGATGGTTTAAATCAGGAATAGGCAGTTCAAAAATAGTGTTTTTAAGGTAAGGCCACAAAAAGAAATCACACGGCGTAATATCACATGACCTCGGTGGAAATTCATGTTCAGCATTGAGACTTATTAGTCGATTTTGGAAAACTTCCCTCAACATATTCATCGTCTCGCCTGCCGTATGTGCCCTTGCGCCATCTTGTTGAAAGTAAAAGTTTGTAATTTCGTTTTCTTCCAGCTGGTTAACAAAAGGAGCGATAATTTCTTCTCTATACCTTTGCGCAGTAAGAGTACCATTAAAAAAAATAGGTCCATAAATCCTCCTTCGATTGAGAGCACACCAAACTCCAATTTTTTGAGCGTGTAGAGGGCCCTCGACAAAAAAGTTATCTGGTTTTTCAGAAGACCACATTCTCATATTCTGTGAGTTTACGTAACCACTTAAATGAAACCAGGCTTCATCAGAAAAAAAGGTGATATTATGAAGTTCACCGTAGTTGTTTAAAAACCATTCACAAAATACAGCCCGTCGCGGAAAATCAACTTCATGAAGTTCTTGCTGACAAGTTAAACGATAGGAGAACAAACGCAAATCTTTTTTTAACACTGTGTGGCAGGTACCGACTGATACTCCCACCATTTGTGATAAAACACGTACAGAAGTTCTTGGCGCATTTTCCATTATTTGTTGGACATTTTCTTTTAATTCTTCAGTCCGCTTTTTAGGTCGGCCGCTTCCTTCTTTTCTTGTTACACTGCCCGTTTCACGAAAAACATTAACACAACGCTGAACTGCACTTTGAAAAATTTTGTACTCAACAACGCCGGGAAATTGATTTTGAAATTCTATGAAACATTCCTCAATAGAATACTTCCATATTCCATCAATCTTGCGTCCATTTCTAAAGTAGGACTCTATGATAAACACTTTTTGTTCTTGAGAAAACACCATTTTAAACGCTTTTTAAAACGAAAATATTCAAATTGATAGCGGCGATATAGCGCTTTGACAGATGACGTTTAAGTTCATTTGCTATACGCTACGCCCTACGTCCAAATTTTCATAACCAACTTGACCACGTTTTTATTTGAACGCTCGTTATTTAATTATAATTATTACAATTATTTAAATATTTTTTATTTAAACAAATTAAAGGAATTTTTTTTACTTGGAAATTAATTTTTATGTTAAATACAGATAAAAATAAGAAAAGATAGTACCTTAAAATTATAATTTTTGAAAAAAACTAAATTGCAAATTGATAAATATAATCTAATTGTTTAAAAATAAAAAAAACAGTGTTAACTTTAAAAATTTACTATGGCCGTCCTAACAAACCGATTTCAATTTTTCAAAAACCATTTGAAAGGTTGAGCGGTCTTTTCTATGTGAAAAAATTTTCAAGTATCTAGATGCTTTATTTGAGGCAACGTTTTGAAAATTCGAAATTTTTATTTCAAAATTATTTAAAAACATTATTTTGCGAAAACTATAGAACTGATTTTAATGAAATTTGGTTGTTGTTTTATTATACTCTAAAGTTTTTTTTAACCAAAATTAGAATGCCCTCGGAGCAATTAAAATATTTTAAAAAAATTATCCAAAAAAACTTGATTATTTTACCTTTTTTTCATCAATTATTACTATTTTGCAACAGCGGCAATAAATTTAAACATTTTTAACGTACAGTACATTGTGCAGAATTCAATTCTAAAACTTTTTTCCTCTTCAATATTTTTCCAAAATGCATTATATCCGAGATATAAGTAAAAAACTCAGATAAAATAAAAATAAAACATTTTTGCAATTTTGAAAATGTTCCGGACCTCGCCCAGATCTAGGAATCTACACTTTTATTAAGTGAGTTGTACTGAAGGTAATCCAGAAAAAAATTGCTAGCCTCCCTCTCACATCCACCTCAAAACAGATCCGCCTTGTTCTAAAGTACATATTCACGTAAGCAACGAACACTTTTCGTGGGAAATTCAGTGTGTATGTAGGACTTATTTATTCCGGTCGTATTCTAAACGGGTCCTATACGTGCGTTATGAATAATAACAAAATTTTCAGAAATTGTCAATATATCGCCGGGAATATTACGTCTAACGAGCTCCTTCAATACTTTTATGTTAGAAGCACGTCAGGTATATTAGAATTATAAAAGATATTTACGAGTTTATGGAAATCTAATCTTAGTTGCACGGGTGGTTGCGCATAAATAGTTTTTTTTGTGACGCAGCAGGCCGTGGAATAATGTGACGCTCCCGAAACGCGTAGTCGAGGAGGTTTAATATACGGTTTTTTTTTTTTTTGTAATTGAACTTTTAACATCAACGTTATTTACGAATAAACTTTGTCACGGTATTTTTCTAGAAAGGAAAGTGTATTCCTGTGTTCGAAGAATAATAATAAACAGTTCCTCGAAATTTGTCAACATCCTGCTGCTGTAGCAAAAAACAGGAGTTAAATGATGCCTGTTTCTTGTTTCATTGTCGGACTGTCCACTATTTCTTTGCGAATCCGTTTCTAATATTCCTTTCGTATCGGAACAGTTTCCACATTTACACTGAAATAAATTGTCCCTCACTTTCTCCTGTTTACTGAACACGGAATCTATAAAAGGAATTTGTATCCTTTTATAGATCTATATCCCCTTTTCCTTAATCCTTATTGATTAATGGTTATACAAAATTAAATAAAGACCCAACGAAGTCAATAGAAAATACAGTTTATATGTAAATAAAAACAAGAACTTTCAGATGAGAGAAAAATGTTAAATCCGCACAACACTTTTATGGTTCACCAAAAGTTCATAAAAGTGATATTCCTTTATGACCAGCAGCTTCCATTGTAATCCTTGTAATAAATTGGTAAAATGTTTACTGGAAATTGTCAAATCTTTATTTGGACATTCTGTTTGATACATTAGAAATAGTAAACATCCATTGGAAAAAATGTCTTTAAATGATTTTAATACTAGTCATTTAATGGTGAGTTTTGATGTGGTTCTATTCACAAATGTACCAGTATATAAAACATTGAATATCATCTAAAATAAATTAGAAAATGACAACTTAAGGGTGTCATATTCTTTAAATAGTGTTTTGCACAAAGAAGAATAATTTCAAACATTTAATAACTTAATAATCTAAAGTTTATCAAATAATAGAAATGTTATGTCATGTCACGTAAGTATTTTCAAAGACGCCGCAGTAAAACGAATAAACAGGTGCAAAAAACGATCAAACCATCAAGGTTTTAGGTACTGAAATCTACGAAAATACAAACTTTTTTATATACAACTCCACATGTAATAATCTTATAACATTTACTTGCGTAGTCCTACATATAAAATTGTTTACTTTTATTTATAAGCGAAAATAATTCTTAAAATGCGGGGTTAGGATAACAGCAAACGCATGTTTTACAAACGCTTTTTTTAGTTATTATTTCATTTGAGTAAATTTAAATAGTAACAATGAATAAACAGAACATCAAGGATTTTATTTTTGTGATTACTTTTGTTGTACACGTTTTACTTTTCAAGATTTCAGTACCTAAAAACGCCAGAAATTTGACTATTTTTCGGCCAGGGATATGGCCACCTTAAGGAGGATAGGGTGCTTCATCGGGGTGGTAAAGCGGGACACGGGGGGCCCTATACTTACCGTGTTATAAAATCATTGTCAATGCAAAGAAAAATGTGCTTTATGACTAGAAAGTAAGTAGATTGAGATACTTGCTTGTAGATATTGAATAAAATCGAGTTTAAAATACTTAAAATTATATATTTCCATTTCTCAATTATTTTTTTTACCCAGTATGCATAAATAAATGCCAAACGTTGCAACAGAAACTTGACAACAGCGCACGAGTATGCTGAAATTATTATTTGTAAGTTGGCAGTCCTTGTTATGTATATACAGGGTGCGGCGTCGAAGTCTTCGTTGTTATAGAAGATATCAAAAAAAGTTATTTACAAAAATTGTAACCAACTTAAAACTGCACATATTAAAATTATTTTCGTATGTACAGTGTTACGTATTAATAGGGTGAACGATTGATTGGTTGATTTTCGAAAAAGTCGTCCGCCATATTTGATCCGCCATCTTGATTTTTTAAATCCGACCTCAGATTCGTAATCAGCGACCTCGAAAACCTCTTTATAAGAAATTTGGTGACAATCGGTTCTTTCAAAAATTTCGTCTGTCATCTTGATTTCGTCGCCATTTTGAAATTTTCGAAATGGTCTAGGTCATATCTGAACGTAAAATTTTCCATTTCCGGGGTCAAAAAGGTAAAAAAATGTATACTTGTTACAAATCGATAAACTCGACTGTTTTCGAGATACAGACATTTTAAGTTTTTGAGATTTGACGGGAATTAAATTAGAAAATTATTGTTTCCAAAGTAGTAGGCATGGACATAATAAATTGACAGCTGTCACTACAATACCATATTGTTTTCTACTCAATTTGATTAAGAAGTAGTATTTTCCTTGTCGTTATTTTTTAGAGAAGAGAATATCTTAATAAAAGGCTAATAGCTGTTTTACGTTCACAATTTATTGATCAATTAATTCATGAAGTCGCTTCATCAAGAAATTGGACAAGTGTAATGCACCAAATTGCTGTCAAATAACTTCATCAATTTATTCATCATGTTCTTGACGAATTAGAGCATGTTCTAATTTTCGTCAATTTCTTCGTGAAGTTCAGAAGTACCAACCCAACAGATTTCCAGCCTCAGATCAGTAATGACGTTATGTTATTGGAATATGTAAATAATTGTGTGGCGTCGTGCTAGTTTTGCATTGTTTTTACTGATTTGTTACTTACAAAAACTAATATTTATATAATATGTCTTAGAACGGTACCGCTGTTGTATCACTACAATTATGAGTGGAAAGGTGACATTTTTGAAATTTGTTTGCCTCTTTGCTTCATTGGTAGAACTGACTCATACGTCAAAAAACTACACTGTTTACCAATAAATTCGTGAATTAATTCATGAAGAACTTCGTCAATTTATTGATGAATAAATTGTCAATGTAAAACAGCTATAAGAAAGTGCATTGAATGAAGTTGCTGGTAGTTAATAATTTGTTAAGATATGCATAATAAAATCTTTAATTGCTGTAATGTTTGTCTTACTTCAGGCTTGGTATCTTAAAACCTGTTTTTTCTAATTTAATTCCCGCCGAATCTCAAAAACTTAAAACGTCTGTATCTCGAAAACGGTTTAGTTTATCGATTTGTAACTATAGTCTGTTTGGAAACGAAAGAGAGTAATAAAACCCCGAGATAAGAACCCATGGGCGTGGTAATATTTCGTTTCAGGTAATTATCGGGTAACACTAATGCTAACAAAAATGACAGGGATTGGAAAATCGACTATCTACAGACTTTTAAAGGAAACAAAAAATGAACAAGATACTGTAAATCCCCCAAAATCATCTACAGGGAGGTCAAAAGTCGTTATAGATGATTTCTTCAAAAATGTCATTCGCAGAAAAGTACACTCATTTTATTTTAAAAAAGAAATACCAACGCTAAACAAAATTTTAAGTGAACTTTCAGAGGACAACGATTTGCCAAAAATCAGTAGAAGCAAATTATGGGCCGTCTTACGAGAGTTGAATTTTTGCTGGGAAAAGCAGAACAGGAAGTCAGTTCTTATCGATAAAGATGAAATTATTTGTTGGCGAAAATCCTACTTAAGATCAATTAGAAAATTCCGTGACGAAGGGAAGAATATTTATTATCTAGACGAAACTTGGGTCAACGAGGGATATACTGTATCAAAAGTATGGCAAAATAAAAATGTAAAAAGTTTTCGACAAGCATTTTTGGATGGACTTTCATCAGGGTTCAAGGCACCTTCAGGTAAAGGGCGAATGTTAATAGTGACACATATAGGTAGTGCCAGTGGTTTTGTAGATGGCGGTTTACTTTTATTTGAATCTAAAAATACAGGTGACTATCACGAAGACATGAACGCAGATGTTTTCGAAGAGTATTTTACACAGATGTTGGATCTTATTCCTCCGGGGTCTGTAATTGTCATGGATAATGCCAGTTACCATTCACGGCAGACCGAGCGGACGCCTACGACTGCTTGGAGGAAAGCCGATATAATTCAATGGTTATCTGGAAAAAACATTTCTTTTGAAACAAATATGGTGAAAGAGGAACTTTTGACACTTGTCAATCTTAATAAAGATCAGAAAAAATGTGTTATCGATGAAACGGCAACAAATCGCCAAATAACGGTACTACGGTTACCACCTTATCTCTGTGAACTTAACCCAATCGAAGTAGTCTGGGCGCAGGTAAAAGGAGATGTAGCGCGAAATAATACGACGTTTAAATTAAGTGACGAGAAAATTTTGTTAAAAAAATCCTTGGAACGAGTAACTGCAGGTAACTGACAAAGATGTATACATCATGTACAAAAAGAAGATGAGAAAATGTGGGAACTCGATAATTTAATTGACGTTACTGTGGAACCTATCGTTATCAATCTAGGAGACGAAGATAATTCATCAGAATAATCAGAGGATGAATTTTAATATACCTACTTTTTTATTTTCTTTATTGTACATTTATACAACACTACATTTACTCACCATAATTTGAATTTTCAAAATACATATATTTTTGTGTGGAATAAAAGTGTATTCATTAAATTTAAATAAATATTTTGATAATAATATTGAATAATTTTATTTGAATTACTAAAAACCCTCTTAACCCGGTTATGATGCTTAAAGTAGCCTCATGTTTTGAAATGCTGTTTTTATATTGATTACTTATAAGAGAAATGGACCGAGAAATTGAAGCGGCATAAACAAAGACGGATTGTCGGGGATTAAATTTTAGCTACCTGCTACAATTTAGTACAGCCCGGTCAGACAAAGTTTTTTTAAAAGTACACCTCATCTATACGGAAAATACATAATATAAAAATATTGAATATAAGCACCTGTACTACATTTATTTACGATTTGCATACATAATAAGATTTTATTACTCTCTTTCATTTCAAAGGAGACTATAGTACACCTTTTTTAATTAGAATTGAACGTAGTTCAATAATTTGTAGTTAAAAAATTCAAAATTGTAAAATACAAAAAGTTAGACAGATTTTTACATTGATAGGACAGTATAACTAGCGCCCTCTAGACGTGACCCCAACACTGTTTGCATATTCGTACTTGCCTCGTCAAAAAAATCAGTCCGTATGTAATTAAAATTTAGATGAAAAAAGAAAATATTTTTTCAACTTTAACACCCTGTAGAACGAAAAGGAGCAACAATTTATTAAGGCATGTTTGGCTCAATCACTATATTTTAACGTTACATTAAGCTGTGTACCATTATTAATGACTCACCCTGTATACAGAAATGGGAAAAATCTCCCGCCCCTAAAAACCTGGAATTTCGACTGCATGTATTTGCATCTTAATGGTACTTTTAAGAAGCAATATATTTTCCTTTCTCGCGACAAAAGGAGTACTTGTTGCCCAGATGAAGACCCGCACTGTTCCTCAAACACCGGAAACGATAAATCCCGGTATCAATCGGACGATAATTACCCGATGGGATCGATCCGTCGCCCCGGTTATTGAATAGAAACAATAAATTAAGATAAATGCACTCATAAACGTACGACCCGGTGATATATCGAAGTCATTAAGGGGTTAGAGATCGAGACGCATCTGGTGGTCCCGCGTAATTTACGACGTGTCGCTTAAGCGTTCACTTATTTCGCTCTCGGCGTCCGCCTCCCTCGATTCGGCCATTAGGATTTTTTTTTAACTCGCCGCGGATCGATCGCGGCTAATACGAAACCCACGGGAGCCGCAAGACGAAATTTTTACGTCGAGAGTTATCTTCGAGAATAATTTTCGTCGTCAGTGTAACTTCTTAGGCCTGTCTTGTTAATAAATAAATAAAAATTATACGATAGAAGCACTTAATCTTCCCTAATGCCCGGTAGAATAACGGAGAAATTATCTCTGCCGGCTTAAAATAGCAGATCATTTAAAAAGCGCCCACAGACAATGTTGTCCCGACGGCAAATCCCGTAAGCTGAAAAAAGGTTCTGTTGTTGAACGCGCTCGGGCGGGCGGGGTTCCTTCACAGCGGGAATGGACTCGATCCATGCATAATTCACGAGTATTAATTAAAGGGCAAAACAATACGTCCATTAAAAAACTACCACTCACTACTTGGGTCTGTGTTTGTTGACCCGCGTCTGCTACAAGCCTTTATTCAAACTGGCGAAATCGATAAACAGCCCGAGGCTTACGTTAAAACAATAAACAGTCCGTAAATTTCTATTAACACCTATAACACCGTCGAGATTTTTCTCCGAACACATACAAAATTGTAGCTGGCGAAAAATTTTAAGGTAACAGCCCAATTATTCACTTACATATAAAACTAAATCCATAAATACTACCTATACTGGTAATGATCCAAAAAATTGTACGGAACGGAAATAGTACCAATGATTATTCCTTCATTGAAATAATTTTATAAATGTGCGCGACTGACTGTGCTCTGACCGAAATAGTGCTGCGCAGAAACATACCTACTGTAGCAGTGATCTAAAGTAATCAATAACATAACTCGGAGAAAGTAATTTTTCAATCACCTAAACAATTTCATAAATATCTCCAAATCTTGCATTGACTGTGCTTTGACCGAAATAGTACTGTGCAAATACCGCTCCGAGACAACTTCTAAACTGGCAATGATCTAAAGAATTGTGCCCATAGTTAGTCATAACACTAATTTTTCCATCACTCAAACAAATCATACACTGACTGTGCTCTGACCGAACAAGTACTGTGTAAGGACCGCACCGAAAAAATATATATTGTAGTAATGATTTAAGGAATTGTATCCAGCAAAAATAATTTTTCAGTCACTCCAACAATTTTATGAATATTCCCAAATCTTGCATTGACTGTGTTTTGACCGAAATAGTACTGTGCAAATACCGCGCCGAGAAAACTTCTAAACTGGCAATGATCTAAAGAATACAAAGTAATAATAATTTTTCCATCACTCAAACAAATTATACACTGACTGTGCTCTGACCGAACAAATACTGTGTAAGCACCGCACCGAAAAAATATATATTCTAGTAATGATTTAAGGAATTGTATTCAGCAAAACTAATTTTTCAATCACTCAAACGATTTTATTAATATCCCCAAATCTTGCATCGACTGTGTTTTGGCCGAAATAGTACTGTGCAAGTACCTCGCCGAGAAAACTTCTAAACTGGCAATGGTCTAAATATTGTGCCCACAGAGACTTATATCAATAATTTTTTCAAATCTCAAACAAATCATACACTGACTGTGCTCTGACCGAACAAGTACTGTGCAAGCACCGCACCGAAAAAATATATATTCTAGTAATGATTTAAGGAATTGTATCCAGCAAAATAGATTTTTCAATCACTCAAACAATTTCATGAATATCCCCAAATCTTGCATTGACTGTGTTTTGACCGAAATAGTACTGTGCAAATACCGCACCGAGAAAACTTCTAAACTGGCAATGATCTAAAAATTGTGCCCACAGAGAGTAATAACAATAATGTTTCCATCACTCAAACAAATCATACACTGACTGTGCTCT
This sequence comes from Anoplophora glabripennis, assembly GCF_000390285.2. NCBI lineage: Eukaryota > Metazoa > Arthropoda > Insecta > Coleoptera > Cerambycidae > Anoplophora > Anoplophora glabripennis. The sequence continues at coordinate 211,010 of NW_019416615.1, read as the reverse complement.
GACCGAACAAGTACTGTGTAAGCACCGCACCGAAAAAATATATATTCTAGTAATGATTTAAGGAATTGTATTCAGCAAAATTGATTTTTCAATCACTCAATAATTTCATGAATATCCCCAAATTTTGCATTGACTGAATTGACATTTTGAAATAGTACTGTGCAAATACCGCGCCAAAAAACATCTAAACTGTCAATGATCTAATCTAAAAAACTACCAAACGAAAGAATTAACAGTGATTCTTCCATCACTCAAATAATTTTATTACTATGACCGAATCGTGTATTGACTGTGCTCTGACCGTACTAGCACTGTGTAAGTACTGCGCCCTAATAATTTAAAAAATTACACATAGCGAAAGTAATGACAATAATTCTTCCATCACTGAAATGATTTTATGAATGTGCACCGAATCGCACACAGACTGTGCTCTGGCCGATTTTTCTACCGCGGAAATAATTGTAAAATATGTGTGAATTATACATTGACTGCGTTCTGACCGAATTGCTACTGTGTAAGGAGCGTACCGAAAAAATATCTACAATGGAAATGACCTAGAGAATTGTACCAAGCGAAAGTAATAAGGATTTTTCACTACTCTAGTATGTGGTATTGCTAGTTATACATTGACTGTGCCCAGACCGACTTAAAACTGTAACGTATCAACAAATATAAACAGAATTAGACTTTATGGATCTTTTGTTTCGTTTTATGATGACTTGTTCTCTGTTCATAAATTGTGCCAGTACTGTGCAAGACCGCGTCAGGACATTTACCATTGAATAACGACTATGCTCTTGTGCGGCTTCTGCACATAGTCAACACTGTGCGCAGAGTCCTGTGCAAAAACCGCGTTTAGATACACATTTCTATCCCTTTCTGTCGCAACAAAAGAACACCGACTGATAAATTAACTCTGTTCCGCTACTTGACGGAGATAATTATGAATTTCTATCGCTAGCGTTGAAATTAACGAATCCCATTACCGCGGCTGATCTCGCTGGAAAAATCCGACAAAAACACGGCCCGGCGATTGTGCAGTAATTACACAGAGCGGAGTGTAAATTGTTTCAATCGGAACTAATCCGGCGAAACGGCGACACAGCTTTTGATTTCGCAGAGGGGCGGAAAATTACAGCCAGTACAATTAACTTGTCCCCGATTTCGACCGTAATTTTTGATAAATTGAAACATTACCCCGTAGACAAGTGCTCAAGTAACGGTGACGAATCCTCCGAGTACGCAGCAGGACCGAGAATATCGATTCTCTACGGCACTAAGCCACGATTAATAAGTCGTTCCCGTCGAACGAATAATAAAATAATAAAGAAAAAGTTCTCGTGGGCGGTTTTCCTCGAGACGTACTTCAGTTAATGATACGTCGAATACTTGCATTACTTGCCTATTCTCGGAAAAGTTTTATAAAACATACTTAAAAAATTATATAGGAGGAGTTCGGGGAATACGGTATCACTTAAATTAGTTACGAGGAAAGGAAATATAACTTTGAACGACTTTTGAATGCGATAGCGACTGACTGGAATGAATAAGTCAGTGATGAGTAGAACCTACTTTTACTTTATAACAAATTAGTGTGACATTGATCGCCTCAACCCAGACAAAAAACATGCTCTATATTAGGGTGGAACAAAAAAACGATTTTTTTTCATGGCTATTGTGAAAATATGTTAGTTTATCATGTTTTAAGAGCCCCTTCAAAAATTCAGCTCAAAAAAGTTTTTTTAAAGGTCGCTCATAATTTTCAAAAATTTCCAAATTCGTGAAAAATTTATTTTTTTTTAAATTTTATCATTTTCTAGGTTGAAAAAAATCTCGATTAAATTTTAAAAAATTATAAATATTTAATACTCACTGCGGTAGTAAATTTTGCCTCGAGAAATTTTTCAAGTGTCACTTGATTTATTTCTATTCCTTTGTTCCTCAAATTCAATAAAAAAAATTATTAGTTCGTTGATATTTATTTTTAGAGGTCGATCGAAAACATTTTAGGTACACTACTTTGAAAGTTAAAGTAATTATGAGTGACCTTTAGAAATTCAAATATCGATTTGAAATTTTCAGAACCGAACCTAGAAAATGATAAAATAACGAGAAAAAAATTAAAAAAAAAATCAATTTTTGACGATTTTGAAAATTTTTAATAACCTTGAGACCTAAAAAATGTTTTTTGAGCAAATTTTTTGAGGGGTCTCTTAAAACATGATAAACTAACATATTTTCATAAGAGACACGAAAAAAAATAATCGTTTTCTTGGGCCACCCTAACCTATATGTTTTCAGCAACAAAAATTGAATAAATTAATTTTAAAAATCTTGAGCGACCCCTAAAAAATTTTTTTTGACCTGATTTTTTGAGGGGTCTTAAAACATGATAAGTTAACATATTTTCACAAGACACGAAAAAAATATTCGTTTTTTTTTTTTTGTTCCACCCTACTGTATATTATTTGTGGACCGTAATAGTTTTCAAGGAAAAAATTCATGAAAATTCTTTGCTTTAATTTTTTCAAGTGCAGTTTCCAATGTTGTAATAAATAAAACTTTATTGTACTGAAATTCTCAAGTTTTTGCTAAATTATTTTATGGTAAAAAAAGAAACATCATTTTCCACATAAGTAATAATAATATGATTATCTGTAATTTCATTTGAAAAATCCCACATAGTTTCATACAGTTGTGAAAATCTTTATTTATTATTAACAAATAAAATTTTTTAAATAATTTTTTATAAAGTAAAGAACCCATTTTTTTGTAAAAATAATAAGAATTACAATCACTATTATGTTAAAAACGACGAAAATCTAAAAAATATTTAAGTTTGACCGGTTATAACTCGGTCAATATTAGCCCAAAAACTTTTGAAAACGCATCATTTTGAAGGGAATCTCATCTAGTTTTTTTGAACAACAATTTTCTTTGCCTACTTCTAAAAAAAAAGTCAGAAAAGTAAAAAAAAAACAAAAAATCTTATTTTTTGTTTTCTTTATAATTGTTTATTAACGATTTTTTGTATAAAATTTTTCTTTTAAATTTTTTAAATAAGCCATTTCCATGGGAAATTCAATTCTCTACAAAATTTTTCCTATTAACTATACCGCAATTTGGCTTCGTTTTCGTGCTATATTTAAAAAACTGTAAAAGTGCATTTTCACCCCTATCTTCAATTTCAACCCTCTAATTTAATAGCATCCCGCGGTTTCTTCATTTTTAATGGCCCCTCGAACAAGTCATGTGATGAAAATCCTTGAACGTCTTATTTCCTTCCTTTTTTGCAAAAAATGAGAATTAAAACGTATAAGAGTAAACGCGACGAAAATCGAAAAATTAGCTAAGTTTAGGCAACCATATATCAGTCAATTTTCATCCAAAAATACTCTACAACCTTTTATTTTGAAGGAAATTTCATCTACTTTTTTTATGAAGCAATGGCTATATCTATCTTTACTCAAAAAAAACTAGAGGCAAATAAATTTGTGGGTCTTACATAATTTTTTACGTTAAATAACATGGGCTACTCCGTTTTTCGACATGCAAATCATGTGCGTCCCATTTATGTTGGTGAAGGGGGTTTTCGGCCCGTAATTTTTTTTATTTCAATTTTTTTTACAATTTCCTCTACAGATTTATAAAATCTCAACAATTTTACGTAATAAATATTATCTTTGTCCAAATCGATATTTCCAATGGTTTTCGAGTAAATTGAGTTTGAAAATTTTAATCCCATTATTTTCTATTTCACATTTAGCTATTGTGTGCAGTAGTAATTAGTTCTTTAATTAGTAAGTGTAACTCTAAATTTAAATAGTCTTAGTTTATGTCCTAAATTATTTATTAAATGATCAGATCCTTCGTAACTGCAATTTATTTGAAAAAAAAAACAGTTTTGTTTGAGCCCTTGTAAGGGCATATAACTTCCTAAGGGTGCGTTTTAGGGCACATGTTAATAGGAACTTTTTGGCTTATTTTAATGAGTTATAAACGCAGCAGAAGTTTGGAACCCTATTTTAGAAACACCCTGTATAATCACTAGTCTATACATATATCAAATTGTATTATAAATGCAATCTCTTTATACCATTATATTTTAAGGAACATTTGTATTCACAGAAGTGCATCATAGTAATACGATAAAGCAAATAAAAAATTACCATTACAGGTTGTTGTAGAGAATCTATTCAAGTTTTCAAAACTACCCTTAGATTTACTGTGCAATAGTTTCTTGCAGAGATATCGATGATTAAAAACAAAAGTGTAATTTTACATTCAGCCTTCGATATCTCGACAACCAGTAGTCTCACGGAGGCCTTTCCAAAATCAAATGGAAGCTGAAAAAATAAGTTAACTGACCTGTGTATTGGCTGAGTTTGAAAAAATTTTCTTGGGTCTATGGACAACCCTAAAAAAAAAATTGGATAATTTTTTTCGAGGTACTCCTTTGGATTGTTCGATAACCGTAACTCAAAAAAAAAATGTCTAAAGGTATTGAAACTAGAGACTTAAAGCTTCAAACTGCTTTTTTGTTTTTCTCGGTGTGAAAAATGGTTTTCACTGAGATACAGCCTTTCTAAAATCACTAAAAAATTCGTAAATATTTTTTTGTATTCGTAATTAAATTATTACGTCAAATTTCATGTAAGATCCGATTTCAGCTGTGACTCGAAAGACACAGAAACACCGCGGTGTTCCGAACGGGAAAACTCCGGGAAAAATAAAGAAAACCCGACCACCCAGACCATGAAATTAGATTTCAAGCGGGAATGCCATAAACTCAAATATTAAAAGTTAAATTAAGTTGTCGGTGCGAAGTCTGCAATATTATGTCGAGTTTTTTTTATGGGCCCCGGAGGGATCGATATAAATAGTCGTCTGTCGGCAAAAAATATTTAATTTCTTCGCCCGTGATTGGATCCCCGGCGCGATAGGTTCGTATTTGATATGAAATGGGTTTTTGGTGGGTGTGTACTAGTTTACTAAGCCGATGAAAAACTTTAATAAGGCATTCGGTGACCTTAAGATAAGTTTTTAAAACTGAAGCGAAATTGCTAACGCTTGTGGACCCTCGCATCTATTTGTACCGATTTAAAAGACACTCGAAAGATTGGTGAAAAAATGCAACACTTAAACCACCTTCAACCTTAAAATTTCGGTGATTTGATACCAGATTTCTTTAATGTTTTTAAAGTAGTAAATTGAGAAAACGATAAAGATTCATATACAGGGTGGCCAAATGAAAACGAAACAGAGCCATTTTCAGGAACTGCGTCAAGATTGTACAAAAACACTCAGACCCGTCGTTTTAGATTAAAGGGGGACATTCTTTGCTGGTATTTTTTACTCCGCCACTTTCACCTCCAAGCAAGGGTAAGCGTCACCCCAAAATATTTAAATGGCATTGGGGGTTGAGTAATATTTCTTTTGAAAGCTCTTACAATTCTCTTTACAACAGACTTTAAATTTTATAATTCCGCCCAATACTTTTTAAGAATTTTGATTTTAAAGTTGAAACTTATGTGTAAACAATTAGTAACGATAAAAATGTCAGTCATTCGAGTTAAGTACGCCAATGGTATACATTTAGTTAAATTGGTTTTTGGCGATTTGTTATCACTTTCGTAAAAAAAACACAATTGTAAAAAACAGAAATGAATGCTTTACACACACAATAAACGTAAAATTAGTGAATTCCAAATTATTTTCTAGTATTGTTTGGAAACGTTGGTTGGTAGTTTATTTAATTGTGTTTTTGAAAATTAAACACTATGGTGTATTCCATTGCGGAAAGGGTAGATATCATTTCGCTTTACTTTATGAACAATAAATGTGCGAATGAAGCTAGTGAAGTTGCAGTTTTGGGACAAGTTCATCTTGATCCTGCATTAAGTACGAGGCAGCTGGCATCTGTGTCTGGGATCAATCGAATTAGCATACAAACTATTTTGAAGAAGAATAAATTCCATCCATACAAAATACATTTGTTCCAGGAACTTCATGAGGATGATTATGACCGCCGTTTGCAATTTTGCGAAATAATGAGAGAGCGAGCAGGGAACGATCCACAGTTCCTTTTTAACATCTGTTTTTCTGATGAATGCAGTTTTTCCTTGAACGGGACGATAAATCGTCACAATTGCCGCTATTGGTCTGATTCAAACCCAAGAGTTTTTCACGAGGTGCAAACACAGCAACCGGAAAAATTAAATATATGGACTGGAATGTTTGGTGACCGGCTGGTGAGTCCTTTTTTTCTACCTGGTAATTTGAAATTTGAAATGTATTTGCAATTACTGACTGCCTTGACTGATATTATTGAAAATGTTCCAAAGTATGATGAAGATCAATTGATTTTTCAACAGGACGGTGCTCCTCCGCATTATGCGTTAATTGTCCGTCAGTATTTGGATCAACGTTTTCTACGGAATTGGATTGGGAGAAGAGGTAGCACTGAGTGCCTCCACGATCACCGGATTTATCGCCTCTTGATTTCTTTTTGTGGGGATACCTAAAAAGAAAAATCTATAAAACACAACCAGCATCGCTGGAAGATTTGCGTCAAAGAATCGTCGACGAATGCCGTCGAATCACTCCGGAAATGCTTCGGAATGTGCGCGAATGTTTCGAACAAAATCTTTATTTTTGTATGGAAGCGGGCGGTCATCAGTTTGAACATTTAATCAACTAAGTAGTAAGTAAGCAACTAAACATAATTTAAATTTTAAAATGTAAATTTTTTTCAAAGTATTGGGCGGAATTATAAAATTTAAAGTCTGTTGTAAAGAGAATTGTAACAGCTTTCAAAAGAAATATTACTCAACCCCCAAAGCCATTTAAATATTTTGGGGTGATGTTTATCCTTGCTTGGGGGTGAAAGTGGCGAAGTCAAAAATACCAGCAAAGAATGTCCCTCTTTAATATAAAATCGACGGGTCTGAGCGTTTTTGTACAATCTTGACGCTGTTACTGAAAATGGCTCTGTTTCGTTTTCATTTAGCCACCCTGTATTTCATACATAAGGAATTACTGGAAAAATAGGTGAATATTTTCAGCAATGTTTCCAAACGTTGGTGGCATAATATCGACGTAGTGCTGAAGTTCCATTTTTGCATTCATTGTTCGTAGGGATTCGTTTTAAAACTGCACAATATTATCGAGAAAGCAGTGTTTTACACGTGCCTTTATTCTTTTTAATGAAAAAATTCAATTTAGCAACTTCACAAACCGATTTGTTACGAATCGTCGATGACAAAATATTTTAAAATCTGTTTTCGCATTGAAGTGAAAAACAATTGATTTGCCGCTGGTTATACGGGAATATGGGGAAAAATAATTTAAACATGTATGGTTCACATGTATGGCATTATATAGGGTGTTTTGTAAAATAGGCTGATCTAACCCAACTTACCTTAGTGTATTCTTAGTTCCTTAGTTGATATCGTTAGCAACATCTGTTTTCGAAAAAAAAAAGGAGTTTTACTCACAACAAGTAACCATTAAAAAAATCAAGTTATCTGGAGACGAATTTTATTGTCAATAACTTAAAATTTGGTGGTTTCTAATATATATATTTTTTTAAATCACGATTTTTTTACTCTTGGATGACTAGCTACTTCGTTGCACTTTTATTATTTAATTCATCATTCTTTTCTTTTCATTTTTCATCTCTGTGAAAAAATATCACTAGTCCTTATGATTTTATTTATGACCTATTTCATTAATAATTTTGATCGAGCTAAATTAATATTTTCAATTGGTTTGTTGAACCCAATTTTTGTTGCACTATTTAGATCAAAGGTAAAGGCAATGGACGTTAATATCAAAATGCAACAATTACATTTCGCTGTCCTCATTAATAATGTTCAAAATGGACGATTAAATTTTCATTTTCAAGTTGACCTACCCCGCACATTGATGGGAATCGTACGAAGTTGACTAGGTCGAGCGGCGAGTCCAAGTGTACTGTGGTAATGGGGGAATTATGTACTAGACAGTTAAATTTATCAAGTCCGCAGAAAACATTTAGGGCTCGATTGGGCGGCCATATACAGGGTGTATGAAGCTTGACTTGCCATTACTTCAATCGTAAATGAACAAAAAAAATGTACATTACAGAGGCGTAAGATTAACAGTTTTCAAAATACAGCGAGTATTAATATTGGGGAGTTCCGTCACAACGTGACAACAGCGCTTAACCTGACGCTACACAGCTGGTGCATACCACGTGTGCACGCGGCAGACTTGTCCTATGGAAAAAATGTAAACAACTATTATTGTGAAGCATTTAGTAAATTGTCGATTTTGTAAATATTTTGTAAATCGATTTTGTAGTGCGAAGATAGTGGTGTGCTTAAATTTTAGATCGAATTTTGGTAATTATGAATCTCTTAAAACAGGAACTTAACTTTTAATCATATTATGAATTTGAAAAATAAGTAATTAAAGTACCCAAAGATTCACGTCCTCCAAAAAATTACGTATTAAAAATAATTTAGGTACTCACCAAAAAGAAAAATTCAGTAATTTTTAAACGCACAAGTACAAAACAAACTACAACATATCCTCAAAATTAAGGCAGTCGAGTTTCTAACACCCTGTAATTTCTGATACGTACTTTTATAACTGAGGATACAAAAAAAAAGATAAATTGTTACGCTTTAATTCAATCCAGGTGTGTAACTGTTTTTTAGCTGTTGTTTTGTAATTTTTTTTTTATAGAAATTTAAAGTGTGATGTACTGTAGATATATGGAAAATGTCTGGAGGCAACGTAAGAAATCGTAGTTGGGGGCCGAATATGATTCCATTGTACGGAGAATCTTGTAGGATTTTGAAGTTTAACTTTGTTTTCTAATTGGGTTTAGCGCCCCAATAATACTACGAAAACGATATATTTAGAAAAAACTTAGGAAAAAATCAATTTTGACTCAAAAGGGTTAGTTTTCACTCAAATAGTGAGCAACATTATACATGACTTTTCCCCATTAATTTTCGTCGTAAAATTTGACCCATTCTTTAACGGAAAAAATAGAGGATCGGCACTAAGACTTTGCAATAGTTCTTTTTCTATCGTCATCACTGATAAGTTGCTCTTTTGTCATCGTATTTCTAAGCCTTAATGCGTGTTTAAGACACAAAAAGTTTCTTTCTACCAAGAAACTTGTTGCAGGAATTGTTAAAACTGGGCAAAACAATTTGTAAGTTTCCGAAAATACCATTTTAAATTCCTTGTATAATATTTCTGTCGTTTTTTGAACTTCTAAATTACGAAATTGTTCGTCTCTGTACAAAATATTAAGTTCGTTTTTCAACCTATCTATTTCAAAAACGTTTGGATACATTTGTAAAAACAAACGAACGATTTTTCGGGAAATTTGTTTGCATGTTCGAGAAATTTAGAAGAATCTATTAAATCAGAAAAATTTAAATTAATTAAGGGGAAAATTCCAACGAATTGGAAATGTACACAAATCACGAATGAAAAATTACCTGACCGAACTTTGGATCGTATATAAAAATTAACTATTATTATAGCAACAATAAAATAGTATAAACTTGTTAATATAAAGATTCTCAATATAAAATAAGTAACAATTAAGGATATCACATAGTATAAAAATAATATTTTTAATTTAATTCACAAGTACAAAATAAATTTTTCAAAAGAATGCATGACATTGACACCTGTTAACACTCAGTACACTGAGAAAACAGAATTTAAACCTAGAGTGACGTATATCAAATAAAAGCTCAAAATCTATAGATGAATCTGGTATACATATCCTGGGAAGACGAGTAACTACATAGAAGATATCTCAATTGAACTTAAGTCATAGTATGAAAACTTTTATCAATTGTCAAATTAAATTATAATTTTTCACAAATGTTAATACTAAAGTTGGCTTTACAAGTACCTGGAGATGATCTATAAAAAACATAAAATAAGGAATATTTTAATAATTAGTGATAGAATTGTATGTTAAAAATAAAAGGGCATTTGTAAAAAATGTATTAGTTATAAGAAGTGTAGTGAAGTGTTGTTAAAAAAAGGACATCCAAGGACTGAAAATACTGTGAAGGGACCTTAAGCAAAAATTGGACCAGAAAAATCCAAAAAGGATGAAAAAGTAAAGTTTGTTGATTGGTTACGGCTTGGGTTTTTGGAGAATGCAGAGTAGAGAGGCAGCTCCAAGAAATTTAAATTTGTACAAGAAAGAAATAAAAGAAAATTAAACTTGCCAGAAAAGTTAAAAGTTTGTTTGTTCTCAAAACCACAAGAACGAAATTTGCCATCAAAAAGAAAATTTCCGTTACCAGTTGTAAGCAATCCAGAGAGGTTTCCAGTGGCTCCATAAATGGTATACCGGACATCTACGTAGTTTCCAACAAGGAAAATTTCAAGTTAGCAAATTTGAGGTACCTAAAATAAAAATAAAGTTGCACTATAAACAAAACAGATAGCTATAACCTATAAATGATACTTTTCTATCGCATCAAACCTTAGAAAAAGGATGCAGAATAAACTATAGAACTTATCTGAATAAAAATAAATACAAGCCAAACAATCATATTTTTAAAAACTTCACAAAGTCCAAGAGCTCGAACCAATTTATAAATAGGGACAGCCATGTTTAATTAGAGTTGAATTTTCTGTCAGTAAGCAAGAGATTATGCCCTGTAAGATAGGCAAAATGCAATACAAAGAGATGTATTAAACATTGAATAATTTCAATTAATTGTTAATAAAGTAAAATTTTTCTTAAATTATAAAAACAATCCTTGTATTTAATAGTATTAGATTAGAAAAGATAACAAAATTAATAAAATATTCTTTATTATTGTTAGGGAAGATATTCATAATTTGAGTTACAAGTTGTAAGTTTTAAGTCAACCCACAAAATTTTTGGAATAAAGATTGTATTAAAGTTTAATCTCTATTTTTTTTTTTGGTGTGCTGCATTGTACTTGTTTGTGTATTAAAATTAATAGAACCGACTCCTGAGATCACTAACAATAAAACAAACATCCAACATCAGCTGGCAAGGGAAAAGGTACAGTACGGGGTGAGACAAAGAAAGGTTTGTATTTAACAATCAGCAGCTAACCAACATAAAAAAAAATATTTACACAAACAAAACATAACACAAACACAACTTTGGCAAAAAAATATTATTACACAACAACTTTGACAAAATTATATTTCACTACAATTTATTTCGAAAATATTTCTAATTCGTCGCAACTTTCGCCCCGTTTACTTGGTAGTCCAGTAATGTTTTTCGCATAATTAAAAATATTTTTAAATTTTTCTTCGTTTCTTAATTCAGAAATTCTTTGACTAGCGATTTTAATTTGTTGAGAGCAGGAATTTGGGTCATTACGTCTGTGACATAATTTCATTATTAGCTACCTATGTAATAAGTATCTATTAAATTACGTTAAATTTAGTTTTACTTTGTTTTGTTGCAAGGAAGTTGGTTTACCTTAAAGTAATACCTGCCTTGTCCTTATCCTTAAAGCCTTTCCCTCGCACTGATATCAGACACTATCTGAGTACTATGCGACGCGTGCATTAACCGCTAACTAAAACACTGAAACTATAAGCAGGTTTGAGCCGGCCTCAGTTCCCTCCTAACTCACGTTATTTTAACCGCCTCGCGTGGAGGGGGCATATTGTACGCAAGTGTGACGCACCTACAAGCACATAATTTCCTTCATACGACGCCGACGAGCCGCCACTGTTTGAGAAGAAATCTGTTTCGGTTGTCGATTTGAATGAAGATTCTAGGCAGCTTATTTAACTGAAAATCAAACACGATTAAATCGTCCAGTGTATGGAGACTGTAGTCAATACTCAATGAACGATGAATTAATAAAAATGACCATAATACAAAAACAAATACACAGAAAACGTTTGGCTTTGTCGATAAACTTAATATAGAATTATATAGAAAATATTTAACTTTCCGAACTATTTCTTCTTACTGTACAAATTTTAAAGGGCTTTATTTTCGCTTAAAATGTCACTTTAATGTGCAGATTGAGTGCGAAAGATGCTCGGAGCGAATATTTAGAAATGTAATTTAAACGTACCTACCAGTGTTGTTTTTTACTTAAAAGCAAACCTTTCCATTTAAACTACACCAAAATGGCACATTCAAACAATGGAAACAATCGCCGCGACTCTTGCGCTGACAGACGGCTAATTCAAGCTGCGAAATGCAATTTGCACAAATAAATCAATCTTTGTACAAACAAATCAGCCTTTTTGTCTTATATGATCATCGATCGCTTCGAACAACGCAAAGTACGACCCGTCTCATCCATTACACCCATCACGTCACCATTCATTCCCTGCCATTGAGCTCGACCCTTTCAGTAGGCGAACCGTTTGAAGGGTCTATCGATTCCACAACAAACATGTCGTTGTAGGAACAAGAAATACTAAGAGGCCGATCTCGGGGTATCGCAGTGAGAATAAAATAGGTCGTTCGACTACATTTCATGGTCCTCCACCTGCTCGTTGTGGAGATACTTGTGGAGTGCCCACCAGCGCCTGTTGTCCGGTCAGATTTGTTAAGAACGAGCAGGCGAAGGTCGGTTCTTTCAGCTGTGGAGAGGGTCTCACTGGGTTTTTGAAAATTCGTAACTAGTTACTAGTTAGGCGAGAGGGAAAATGTTGGTTTGGTAATAAATAGCTAAAAGCCAATTGCCAAAGTAAAAATTAGACTAAAGGGCATCTTTTAAATTGTAAGTGTGAAATGATTAAAGAACACTTTCTTCAAAACATATGTGATTCTTCAGCTAATTAAAAAAAGTTTCTTTTCAAATATACAGGGTGTGGCGTGTATAATCTATAAAAATGAAACTACAGCTTCCTAATGATATTTATAATATAAAAGTCTTATACGAAAAAGTTGTATCTTCGCGTTTTTTTTTGTAAATTAAAGTTCATTTATTCAACGAAAATGAAGGCCGATCCTGTGTTATTTATTAAAAACTTTGGAAATGTTTTTATGCGACCCGAGATGCAACCTTATAATTTAATTCGGTGTAATCTAGTAATACTAAAAGAAGGTTAGGTTACATTGTCAAAAAAGTTGTGCAGTCAACCGATTTTGTACTTGTATTGAATTCATTATTCATTTAATTATTAAATATTAAGCATCGTCCATCGACCCATCAGTGTTAAAAAGTGCAAGATTCCAGACACAAGTTTTTATTTTGCAATTCAACAATTGTGACAGTGTAATTTTTATAAAGAAGTAAAAAATAAGAATAGCGTGCCGATTACATTAAAAACGAGATTCTTATTTCTTACTTTGCTTAATTTTTTAGTTTGTGCACAAATTAGTTTTACAATGAACTGAGAAAACAATGCATTTACTATTTCCGAACATGTGTTGAACATATGGTGTTAGTGTATGGTGCAGCCAGAGAAAATGCTCTCGCGACGACTAGGTTGTACCGGGAACGATGGCCACAACGTCACCCTCCATGTGCAAATACAATCCTATAGTGCTTTCAGCGGCTGCGAGATATGGGAAGTGTTATTCCTCGAGGAGAAGGAGGTGGTCAGCAAGTGAACCTTAATGTTGAAGATGCAGTGTTGGAAAATCTTGACGAAGACCCCACAATTGGTACTCGACGACTCGCACAGCAAGTAGGAACCTCATCTCGTACCGTACATCGCATCTTTATCTCTGAAACTATTCATAGGATCACTTTGAGTCCATGACAACTTTTGATCAGAAAGTCAAAAACTGTAACATACTGTAATTTCAGCAAAATCGACTGGGACCCATTTTCCACTGATTTTGTGCGGGGTTCTTCACATTTAATAAAAAAAAATACTCATAATGAAAAAGTACCTTGACTTTTGCAGAAGCTCAAATTCGAAATCTGGAGTAAGACTACTAGTGACAAATGATTTATAACATTAGTCAATATAAACATTAAGAGTAGGTACCTTATTTTCAGACAGACTTGATAGAACTAGTATTTTTCTCTATACATATTTGCCTTATATCTAGAGTTCGGGGTTTTCGTCGGCTAGTCATAGGCTTGTTCGTCGTAAACAAATAAATAAACAGGTAGGTATAAATAAAATTAAATTAATTTGCGTATTTTATCAGCGAAATTACGTTTTTTACCCCTTGGCGCATTCGACAATATTAGAATATTAAAACACGAATACACGAAGCAAACACGAAACCGATAGCTGCCGTTATTACTGGTTTCGTATGATGCGCTGTAGCGAAAGGCCGACGCGACGGCGACGGCTATGTAGTACAGTCATTGAAACTGAAAATCAGCTGTAACCTCCGAATTCTTTGAAACTGCATGGATTTGCATGAAAATTTAGAATAAGGCTCATCTTAGGCTCAAGTTCAAAAGTGACATAAGCCCGATTGACGCTTTTTGTTTTTTAGGGGTAAAAACTACACCTAAGTGAAAAAAATTGAAAAAATTAAGTTTTAAGCATTTATTGATAAAAATATTATTCAAGCACAAAAATTAAATAATGTTCCATGTTCTGGAACATGTTTTATGATATATTTGATCTTTTCGACCCTTTATTTAACCCTTAAAAACTACCCCTATGCAAAACATAATGATAAAAAATTACTTTTTAAAGATTTGAAATGATTAAATCGTGCAATTATTTAAAATAAAAGTTACCTTATAGCTAATAAAAGAATTTTTCCCTTTCAACCCCTAAAAACCACCCCTGTATTGACAAAAATTATAAAAAATTACTTTTTAAAAGCTGGGAATGCTTTATCGGTATTTTCCCTCTTTGCTTATGAAAGAATTTGTATCTCATAACACTTTTCAACCCTTATAAATGACCCCTGTGCTAAAAATGATAAAAAATTACGTTTTAAATCTTGGAATGCTATAATTGTGCAATAATTTAAAATAAAAATTGCCTTATATTGTTTATGAAAGAATATGTTACTTTTGCCATTTTCAGCTCTTATAAACTACCCTTTTACCAATATTAATGTAAAATATTTTTATTATAATCGATTTTTAAATATAATCAATCAAAAAAAATTGCTACGCTGCATATAAATAATCACACTAATTTTTTTTACTTTTTTACTTGTATAATATACCTAATATATAATATGTATATAAAAATGAGAAAGCCTATTTTGCTCCGAAAAAATGTCATTGGTTTTTTACCATAACTCGGTTAATTTTGAGGCTATTGTATGCTACAAAAAAGCATTTTAAAGATAATTTCAAGAGCTGTAAGATCGTTTCTATATATATCTCGTTTATTTTTTATGCTATAGGAACAAAAAAAGCAAAATATTTGTTGAAAAAAAGCTACATTTTTGTTGTCTATCATTTTTTACGTATCTTTCATAGTTTCAGAGTTATTATATATATAAGGCAATTTTTTTTGAATAATGGAAAATACGTTTTTAACTTTTAACGTACATTATTCAAAAAATACGGATTCTAAACCGGTCTAACTTCAGGATCGTATGAAAAACACTAAAACAAAACTAATTGTAAAAGGTCTACGATTAATTTTAATTCTGATGGAAATGGTACAGCGTTTACTGCTCATTTTTCCTTAAAAAATATGAGCAACCCATCTGTTTTTGACGATAACTCCTTCAATTTTGCCCTAATTAACTTTTATAGTACTCATTTTGTAGGTCTTTTTGAGTACTACAAAAAACTTCAGGAGCGTTATACACGTAAAATTAATCATTTTTCCGTTATTTGACGTTGAATACTTCGATTCGAATATTCCCCCCAAAACAAGTCCCCTTCCACTAACCATATTTCGCTTTGTATACGACGTACAATAGTTTTTAAAAAATTCTTTGTTTATTTATAAGCTACATTTTGGTTCACTACACATTTTTTTTTGAGTTATTCGTGAAAAATACTTTGAAAAATGTTTTTTTTTTCACTCAAAATTCCAAGTTTTCAATAGTGAATAACTAAAAAGCTATTGATTTTTCGAAAAAATTCTTCGTAAATTTTTTGCTCAAAATTTGATTCTCTATCGGTTATATTAGAAAAAAAATATTTCCACCCCCGAGAGAAGGGGTGTCAACTCCCCACAGGGTGGAAGCGTCAATCGGCGCTATGTCACTAATGTTCATTGACCTTTTCTCTAACTATCTGCCAAATTTCAAATTGATCGGTTCAGTTTCAAAGAATTCGGAGGTGAAAAGCTTCAATGACTGTAGTAATGATCATCCGAACGAGTCTCTAACTCTACTTATATTTATAGAATGAAAAAATATATCGAAAAAGTATTTCAATGGAAGTTGTTGAGAAAAAATATGACTTTCATATGTAAAATAGTATATTACGTAATAAGTGTTGTAAAAAGCATTTTACGCACGAATGGAAAAGTTACGCATGACGCCGCGTAGCGGCGAGTGCGTAATTCTATGAGTGCGTAATTGCAATACACCACGTATTACGTACTATACTTTACCTACGACCACTACTTTAAATACTTAAAAACACACCGTCTGCGATAAATGCAAGATTCCTATTACGTCGTACGGTAAAAAAAACGCACAGCTTGGTAAAAAAATCGTACAGTTTTCCTAGCAACAGCCTAGCAACGATCAATACAAACAGTATTGTATTGGCCGTTGCTAGGCGGTTGCTAGAAAAACTGTGCGATTTTTTTACCGTACGTAATAGGAATCTTACATTGATCGCAGACGGTGTGTTTTTAAGTATTTAGACTAGTGGTCGTAGGTAAAAATATTTACGAATGAATGAATTATGATTTTATAAAGAATTTGTTATAAAAATCCAAGCTAGTGTTTTCGGAGGACTAGAAACGTCTAAATTTGTGCTAGCAAGTAAGTCACTTCTCTTTTTTTGCGACCTAGTATCGACGAAATTGTCGACGCGAGGGTAAAAGAGCTTTAAAGCGCTCATCCGACTTCCATAAAACCGGCGCAGGCTTCGAAATTAGCGGTGTCTCGCGCCCCCAACAACGCTTCAGACAAAACGGTCACCGCTTCAGCGGCCCACATCGGCTGTTAAAATTGCAAAAAACAATTGCCGGCTAACGACTGCGTTATTACGCGGGCCTTACATTTGCCGGAGAACAAACGCCACTGTTTAATAACCCGCAGAAAATGGGATCATTTTTTTTTCGCCGGGGCGCGAAGTCCCGCGAATTCAATTAATTTTTTTAACGGCCCCGCGTTCGCATTCGAGACGTTTATGAAAATTTTTGATGGATGCGATTGTTCGCATGGCAACGCGGCGGATTCTTGGACTACCCAGTTCTTTACTTTCGAGGTTGCCTAAATGATTCAGTAGTCAGTTGTGACTCATTTTCTGCCGCTTTTATGATTTCCCGAACTGGTGATATTGAAATAAAAATTCCACAGTTCTATTTTGTAGCCAACCGAATGATGTTATTAAAAAATCAGTCATCGTCAATGTATGTACAACTTTTTGGAAATAAAAGTTTAAACCTTTCTTTAATTGTCCTGAAAATCCCGTTCCTTTGTCGGGAAAAATATTGTAAGGGTATTTATTTTTATTAAATTTATTAGTTGTCTAGTTGCACTATTTAAAATAAAAATTAATAACTGAAAAATTTAGATATTTGAGTTTAATAAATAAGTCATTATGGAAAGTTATCATTTATTTATAAATAAAATAAAAAAACCATAAAATCGCTACAAGTGATAAAGAATTAGCAAAATATGGGAAATGTTTGCTAGCAGCACGTATTTACAAAGCAAATAATCCAAATTTACAGAGATTCCCACTGTTTTGAAAATGTGAAGGAAAGGTTTGAATGAACAGCAAAAAAAGCGAATTATGAGAAAACTGCCAGGAGACATGAAAGTAACAACGATAATATTTAGTTTAAAGTTGTGGCGTCTGCTGTTGGAAATCCAAATATTAGTGCCAGGAAATTAGTATAGTAACCTTGGAGTTTTCAAAAGGTTGACAAATAAAATATTGAAGAAGAAGTTTCATCCGTGTCATATTGAAAATCAAGCACTGTTACCGTAGTAAGGAAAGTTATTAGTGAAATTGGAGATTAAAAAATTCGGATGAATATAATTTTGAAAAAAGAATACTCATAGTCGCAAGCTAACTTAAAATAAATGTTCAAACTGTCCACCGTTGTTTTCTACACAAAGCATTAATCTACGATGAAAATGAATGGATATTTCTTAACATTTGAGGCGTTATAGTTAGAATCTCGTTTTGAATCTTTTCTTTTAAGTCTTGAATATCCGTTGGTGGTACTTCGTATACTCGCTCCTTGATATAACCCCACAAGAAAAAGTCCAGACTATTTAAGTCAGGGGAACGTGCGGGCCAAGGAACTGGACCACCACGACCTAACCACTAGTTTGGATATACGTGATTTAGGTGTTCGCTAACCTGAAAGGTAAATAGGTAATAGGAAAAGTATAATAACATTAAAATAATCACATTACAGCCGAAGGAACGGGCGCAAATCCGGTATTTTACATAAAAATGTTTTTTTTGCAAAAACTACACAACTTAGGTGTAGGGAAAGCTATTAAAAAATTGTAGTCTACAGAAAGGCGTCTAATGAAATCATAAAACACAGGGTCGAGATTTTTCAAATTTTAAATTATCAGGTTTGGCACGATTTTTTTTTGCCCCCCGTATATCGCAGGTCAACTTTTGATACGTTTTTTGAAAGAGCCATCTTCACTCTACAGCTCCTGAAAAAAAAGTAATTTCTAGCTGTCATACAATCATAATTATATCAACTACTAGAAGTGATAAAACATAAGAAAACTATCAATATTTTAATAGGGATCATAACACAAAGTGCCGTTAATTTTTCACGTAGAATTCGATAATGCCATAAAAAATATAGGTTTCCATTAAAAGAAATTAAGTTGGTACCTGCCCAGGAAAAACTGAACACCCTGTATTATAATTATAATATTAACCTATAGTCTGTTTAGAAATGAAAGAGAGTAATAAAAGCTCATTATGTATGCAAATCGTAAATAAATGTAGTACTGGTGCTTATATTCAATATTTTTATATTATGTATTTTCCGTATAGATGAGGTCTACTTTTAACAAAACTTTGTCCGATCGGATTGTACTAAATTGTAGCAGGTAGCTAAAATTATTCAATATTATTATTAAAATATTTATTTAAATTTAATGAATAGACTTTTATTCCACACAAAAATATATGTATTTTGAAAATTCAAATTATGGTGAGTAAATGTAGTGTTGTATAAATGTACAATAAAGAAAATAAAAAAGTAGGTATATTAAAATTCATCCTCTGAATATTCTGATGAATTATCTTCGTCTCCTAGATTGATAACGATAGGTTCCACAGTAACGTCAATTAAATTATCGAGTTCCCACATTTTCTCCTCTTCTTTTTGTACATGATGTATACATCTTTGCCAGTTATCTGCAGTTACTCGTTCCAAGGAATTTTTTAACAAAATTTTCACGTCACTTAATTTAAACGTCGTATTATTTCGCGCTACATCTCCTTTTACCTGCGCCCAGACTAATTCGATTGGGTTAAGTTCACAGTGATAAGGTGGTAACCGTAGTACCGTTATTTGGCGATTTGTTGCCATTTCATCGATAACATATTTTTTCTGATCTTTATTAAGATTGACAAGTGTCAAAAGTTCCTTTTTCACCATATTTGTTTCAAAAGAAATGTTTTTTCCGGATAACCATTGAATTATATCGGCTTTCCTCCAAGCAGTCGTAGGCGTCCGCTCGGTCTGCCGTGAATGGTAACTGGCATTATCCATGACAATTACAGACCCCGGAGGAATAAGATCCAACATCTGTGTAAAATACTCTTCGAAAACATCTGCGTTCATGTCTTCGTGATAGTCACCTGTATTTTTAGATTCAAATAAAAGTAAACCGCCATCTACAAAACCACTGGCACTACCTATATGTGTCACTATTAATCTTCGCCCTTTACCTGAAGGTGCCTTGAACCCTGTTGAAAGTCCATCCAAAAATGCTTGTCGAAAACTTTTTACATTTTTATCTTGCCATACTTTTGTTACAGTATATCCCTCGTTGACCCAAGTTTCGTCTAGATAATAAATATTCCTCCCTTCGTCACGGAATTTTCTAATTGATCTTAAGTAGGATCTTCGCCAACAAATAATTTCATCTTTATCGATAAGAACTGACTTCCTGTTCTGCTTTTCCCAGCAAAAATTCAACTCTCGTAAGACGGCCCATAATTTGCTTCTACTGATTTTTGGCAAATCGTTGTCCTCTGAAAGTTCACTTAAAATTTTGTTTAGCGTTGGTATTTCTTTTTTAAAATAAAATGAGTGTACTTTAGTCACTAAACACAAGTCGAATTTTACTCTACTGCACTAGCACGTCTTCGTATATTCAGCTCTAAGACTGGATTGATCTGTCACAATACACTGGCTCCTGCCCTATGATGTATCCAGTAAAATATACTAATGTACACCCATTACCTCTTAGCATTAGTGTTACCCGATAATTACCTGAAACGAAATATTAGCACGCCCATGGCCGGTTCTTATCTCGGGGTTTTATTACTCTCTTTCATTTCCAAACAGAGTATAAATATTGGACTCACGCGCACTAGGTGGACACTGTGTATATTGTTGCTTTTTACAGCTTATTTAATTCAAAATTTTATATTATTTAGTTTATTTTGACAGATTGATATGTTCATCTAACGATTTGCCTTTGTATTAAACAAATATTATTCTGTATGCAGACTTTATCCTTCATTTTCACATCCCTGTTGTCAGTTTTTCTCTACATTTCTATATGTTTAAATTTCATTATTCATTTAACGTTTCAACTTAGAATATCATAACAATATGTCCTCTTTTGCATAAAATAAATATTTTTTTATATTACGTTTGAACATGTGGAATTGGAATGAGACATCCAGAACGAATAAACGCTTTTACGAGTGTAGTGAACCTCGTTAAAATGTAACCAGCGAAATACCGGAAGTTCGGCGGATCCGAGCCGTGCGACGAAAGATACAGTTTTACTGGGTAAACACCGTGCATTTGCGACATAAACACAGCCTTCTAATTCTAATAATACGCGAGGTACAAAGCTTCTTCTGTTTAATTTGTCGCATCGGACCTCATTAAATTCTCGTTACGGGACTGAAAAAAAAAACATCACGGGAGAAAAACTGAAATATTTTCGCATTGTTTCTCTAACCCAGTTCTCATTCTAGGTAGCGATAACGGAGAGGCTGCGCTCTAGAATTATGTTTTTATGAAGTAGCTTTCGTAAGAATGTTGTAGGAAATAACCCAGCGTGATTAACTATAAAGTTTACCGTCCTATTTTTAGTTCTAGTGAGCAAACACGACTTGTAATGGATTCCTACACTAAAGCGCAAGTTTTAATCTCTCAGGTGAAGTTTTAATCACCTATAGATTAAAGGGCAATAATTAGATTATTTATTTTAGGAATCTGATAGAGACTGATTAGAACTGGTGCTTTAATTCCTGATATTAGGCACTAACATAAGACAAGGTACATTTTTTATTACCTATAACTTGTAAGAAGAATTTAATAAGTAAATAAAACTAGTAACTCTTTTCTGGATTAAAGTGTATCTTTTAATCACAAGGATAAAGTTTTAGTTTTCTGATACATTAAAATGCATTTTCTGGCGGAATTTGTTTACATTTCGTGGTTGTAACAATGATTAAAATTATGTTTCGTCTGTTTGTGGTAGGGACTGATTAAAAACGACACTTTAATTTTTGAAGCTAAGGATTAAAACATCACTTGCGATACACGATTTTTACAATAGCCAGATTGTAAACAATGGAATTTAAACAAACCTATTTTTAGCGCTGATAAGTGAACACAACTACGATAATACGTTTTTGAACTAAAGTGCAACTTTTAATTCCGTGGGTGAAGTTTCATTTTTCTGATAGATTAAAATGCACTTTACTTCTAACGCAATTCTTTTGCATTTCGTGGTTGAAATAACAATTAGAAATCACTTTTTGTTTGTTACCAGTAGAGACTGATTAAAATGACACTTTAATCCCTGAAACTACGGATTAAAACATCACCTTTATTATACGTTTTTTGCAATATATAGATTATAAAAACTGTAATTAACAAACCTATTTTTTAGTGCTAGTAAGTGAACGCAACTGGTGATACATCTTTTGATTAAAGTGCAACTTTTAATCCCCTGGGTGAAGTTTCATTCTTCCAATATATTAAAAAGCACTTTTCTTCTACGCAATTGTTTTGCATTCCGTTGAAATAACAATTATAATCATTTTTGTCTGTTACTAGTAGAGACTGATTAAAATGACACTTTAATCCCTGACACAGGAGATTAAAACATCACTTTTATTACACGTTTTTTGCGATACATAGATTGTCAAAAATGTAAATTTTTTTACTGCTAGTAAGTGAACGCAACTGGCGATACCACTTTGGATTAAAGTGCCACTTTTAATCCCCTGGGTGAAGTTTCATTTTTCTTATAGATTAAAATGCACTTTGTTCCTGGCGTGATTTATTTGCATTCCGTGGTTGAAAGAATGATTCAAATCATATATCATCTGTTTGTGGTAGAGACTTAAAAACGACACTTTAATTTTTGAAGCTAGGGATTAAAACATCACTTGTGATACACGTTTCTTTTACAATCGCCATATTGTAAAAAATGCAATTTAAACAAACTTATTTTTAGGGCTGGTAAATGAACACAACCAATAATTTGAACTAAAGTGCAACTTTTAATCCCATGGGTGAAGTTTCAATCTTCTAATATATTAAAATGCACTTTACTTCTACGCAATTCTTTTGCATTCTGTCGTTGAAATAACAATTAGAATCACTTTTCGTCTGTTACTAGTACAAACAGAATAAAAACGACACTTTAATCCCTGAAACTAGGGATTAAAACATCACTTTTATTACACGTTTTCTGCAATACAATATTGTTAAAAATGTAATTTATTAAACCTATTTTTTAGTGCTAGTAAGTGAGCGCAACTGGTAATACATCTTTGAAAAGTGCAACTTTAAATCCCATGGGTGAAGTTTCATTTTTCTGATACATTAAAATGTACTTCCTTTCTGACACAATTTATTGGGATATTAGAATGATAATGATAGAATACTGATTAAAAATGGCACTTTAAGCCCTGAAAATAGGGATTAAAACATCACTTTTAATACATATTTTTAACAATGTGGGTTTCTGATAGGGATGGATTAAAAATTACACTTTGTGTCCCGGAATTGAAACGACACTTACGATCGTTAAAGTGCACTTAACGCGAGATTCGAAGTGCTATTTTAAACTCGCTTTTTCGAAGAATAAATTGTCGCATCGGGATTCAATTCCTGTGTGTAATTTTACATAACCAGAATGTCATTATAATATTTTTAATAAGCAAACTTATCAAACAGATGACAACCTCAAAGTCCAATTGCTAATCAACCTTTGAGACAATTATAAGGGTCGTTAAAGGGATCGCAGTACCCTTAAATGTACCTCCCGTTGTGCTTGTGGTTGCTTCCAGACAGGATCGTTTTAGATAAGCCACATTTGCAAGAAACAAAACGAGGTAAAATTGGACAAACGTATTACACGAGAAACGTGCACAGAATTGTATACTTATACAAAATATCCAAGGTTTTCTTGATAATTATCTTAAATTTCAGATAGAAGTAATTAACATTTTACAGACGGTTTTTTTAATGCAAGATTTGAAATTATGTCACATCTGTAATCAATCTTGTAGGAATTGTGAAAACATCTATCAAAAATTGACGTCTAATTAAAACATTGTCTTGTGTAAGTTAAATAGATCATTACTAATAAAAAAAAGTTATCGGAGATAATAATGAAATAATATTTGTAATTCAAGTTTTTTTTATTTGTTTTGTGTATGTAATTAATTGTAAACAAATTGTTGTATTGTAATAAAAATCTCAAATATTGCTTGCCTTCAGCTTTGAATTATTTTAAATTTTTTGCTCTCAATCCCCACAAAATTAAAAATAATCCCCACAATATTAAAAACAATCCCTGAAGGATTAAAAATAATCCCCCGAGTATTAACATAATCCCCAGGTATTAAATGTTTGCTCCTTCGATTTGAGGCACACAAAAAATATTTCACGACAGTTTAAGTGCATGTTAAGGTATTTTTATACACAAATATGGGCCTGTACACTCTTTGTCAGAACCCGTATTTTATATAATTAATTACTTAAAAAATTGAAAGTGAGAGGCTCAATTCCGAAAGGCAAATTAAACATCGATCTGTCCTGATTTCGCGATGTCTGCTTCCTTAAATTACAGACATCATTAATATTTTTTAATAACGGATCAATCCATCTTCTACGCAACATGGAAAAAATTGCTACGTCGAAACGTACATGAATTATTGCATAACCTAATTGGGTGAATGTGTTTTACAAATTCGTATGCTGGAATCGATCAATATAATGAAAAATCTCCAACTACATCGGTCGAAAAAATCACGCTCCACCCGAACATTTACGGCCTGTTTCTTGTGCAACAACTAAAGCTTCAAACGCTAGGTTGCCGTACTTGAAATAGCATTAGGTCAGGGTGTTATGAAAACGCTTTCATTTATTTATAAACAAAAAAAAATGTTTATGTTTAATTGACAGGTATTACAAATATGAAATTATTCAAGTGGACTGGTGTATAGAAGGTACACGATTGTGGTAATGTTAGGAATAATAATCTTGTTCTTAAATCGCTATTCAACCAACGTTTGCTTTAGGTGGTACAAACAAAGGAAAGTTGAGAACGCGGTGTTACAGACAAGGCATGGATTGGTGTGTTAATAAATATTCGTCTTAAACTGGGAATTCAATATTATACAGGGTGTTCCATAAGCTCTGTGACGAGCTTCGAAGGATGGTAGCCGGGTTAATTTCAAACCTTTTTCTTATATGGTCTGATCCGTTTTTGTTTAGAAGTTACAAACATTTTAAAAAATATTGTTTCATATTTCAATCAAAGGTGCCTGATAAATAAAAATGATGATTGCTGTAACAATAATTATTATTTGTGCCATTGTGTTTATTAATTTGACATTTCGCGCTACTAAAGTGCCAAATAAAAAATGCATTTATTTACAACTGAAGAGTATGCATATACAGGGTGGTCCATATTTTCATAGACAAACTTCGGGAAAGTACTAAACAGCAAAAATTAACATCACTTTGCTCTATGAACATAGGCGCAAAAGCTACCGTTTATGAGATACAGGGCGTTGAAATTAACAAAAATAAAACAATTTTTTTAAATATCTGGAAAACCATTTCATCACATTTTCTTTTAATAATTCCAATTCTGTATGCATCCAGTCCAAATTCAAAAACCAGTGGCGGAGAAACAAGGATATCGTTTCCCTATTTTAAGTAAAACTTCTACGCCACTGAATTAATTGGTAATACGATCTGAAACATTCCGGATGGAAATATATTCTTATATTTTTGTCGAAAAGTGAGTGGTTTACGAGTTATGAAACATATTATCCAAGTAAACATCTTGCCACCTAGACTAAATCCCGGTCTGATTAAATTTTTTGGACAATAGCATCTTCCAGTTAATGGAGGACATACCTTCGGACCAACGAATCGGGACCTGGTTTCAAATGGACGAGGCGCCAGCACATTCTGGCCAGGTAGTCCGTGAATGGCCGACAAACAACTACCAAAACAGATGAGTTGGTCGGAATGGCCCCATATCTTGGCCACCTAGATCACCTGATCTAAATATTTTAGATTATTTTATTTGGGGGTAACCCAGAAAAATGACGTTTATGCCGTTCTTATAGCAAATAGAGACCAGCTAGTGCATAGGCTAAATGAGGCCTGCACTAATTTGAAGCAAAATCCAGTTTTAATCAGAGCTGCTGTGGATTCTAAAAAGATGCCAAAAGTGCATTGAGTTTGGAGATGGATACTTCGAGCAATTGATTTAATTTATTTGTTTTTCATATAACTTTACTTGTTCGTGGTGAAGTGGTTTTCCAGATATTTAAAAAAATTGTTTTATTTTTTATCATTTCAACGCCCTGTATCTCATAAACAGTGGCTTTCTGCGTCTATATTTATAGAGCAATGTGATGTTAATTTTAGTTGTTTAGTATTTTCCCGAAGTTTGTCTATTAAAATCTGGGACACTCGAATTCGTTTTAATTTTCCCTATTTCAACGTTTTTTGGATAATATGTCTCATAACTCGTAAAACGAGTTCGACAGAAATAAAAGACTGTTTTTTGATCCGGAATGTTTCAGACCGTTATAAAATGTATTCATATTACCAATTAATTCAGTGGCATAGAAGATTTACTTTAAATAAGGAAACGATATCCTTGTTTCTCCGCCACTGGGTTTTGAATTTGCACTGTTTACGTACAGAACTAGGAGAAATATTTGAAAGAAAAATGTGTACCAAATTTGGAGAAATTATGAAGTGGTTTTTCAGATATTTAAAAAAATTGTTTTATTTTTGATAATTTTAACGCCCTGTATCTCATAATAAACAGTGGCTTTCTACGCCTACGTCCATAGAGCAAAGTGATGTTAATTTTTGTTGTTTAGTAATTTCCCGAAGTTTGTCTATTAAAATCTGGACCACCCTGTATTGTCTTTGTATAAGGGTATTCCAAAAATGTTGTATATATTGTATATTATGTCCTTATAGACAAGGCGAAAACCTCGCATTCGTGGGAGACATTTTCCGACTCGATTTTTTTGCACATTCAGATTCGTGAGATGTTTGTTCCTTAACATGAATCAAGATGATGCCGGCCGGAAATCTGGTACCCATTTGTTTAAACAAACTTTTTTTAAACAAATTGTAAAAATTGGTTTTTTCACTCCGGAAAAAATTTTTTTTAGGTGTTTTGGCACATTATAAACAAAAAAGTTCCTATGCACTAGGCCTCTAAATTGATAGTTTTAAAGTTATAAACAATTTAAGTTGTTAAAAATGCGAAAATGACGATTTTCAACGGCCGATTTCCGGGCTAAAAATTATTATTTTTGATGTTGCCAGGTACCTAAATTAAAGTTTAAACATCCCCCTACAAGATGCTGAAGAGTTTTTGGGACTCTCATTATTTTAAAGCCTTGTTTTTTAATTGTGAATAATGCGCTATGAGCATCTTTACAAACGTACATATGGAAAAGTTCCATTTTTCCTCAATATCAATATTTGGATTTCACAGCTTTTGGTTATCAAAATGAAACAGGTGAATTATTACCTAAAAATATTACCAAAGATCCATTACCCAAAGACTTAGTTAAACAATGTAAATGTACAAAAAACTGTAAGACTAAAGCTTGTTCTTGTATGAAAAGACTATGTGGTTGTTATGTGGTTGTAACATAGAACAGTGTGAGAATTCATATGATTGAATAAATGTGTGATAATAACAAGGACATTTAAATAACGGGTACTATGCATGTCACAGTCTATCTCATATGTTGGGTGAAGCTAGACAAGGGGAAAGCAGAGGGCTTTATTTTCATCCAACTGATGCGCGCGATTACATCTCCAATGTCGTACATTTTGGATGGGTCAAAATAATAGTATATTATTCAACGAGCGTATAATGATGGGTATTATTCACGAGGTGAAGTTTACGGCCACGAGCCGCAGGCGAGTGGCCTAAATCACCGAGTGAATAATACCCATTATACGGGAGTAGAATACTATACTTTATTCACGACTACTAAATATTTTTGTTGAAGTTTTTTTTGAAATGTTTCGAAAAACATGGTATGTTAAGAAACAGATATACAACCCGCACAAATGAAGTCGCTGATGGCTCAGTGTAGATGTTCTTTCCCTTCCAACCGCGGGTCCCGGGTTCGAATCCGGTCTAGGAAAATTCACTTTTTTAATTTTTTTTATATGTACAGCACTGAATTGAAAATATTTAGTGGTTTACACGATAAAATTTTAAAAACGGATTGTTTGTAGCAGAACAATATAATATTATAGCTAAATTAAGGAAGCATCTGACAGTAGTGATTAATGACTCATTAATCACTGCCGTGATTAATGGGTATTATTAAGGTCGAGCAAACAGACGTATAATGGGTACATTATACAATAGTCGTGGATAAAATATTTTATAGTCCTAAGTCAATATATTTCAACAGCTACTCAGTATTTTTATAATAAATATATATAATATTTTTATAACTTCTTGGAATCCCAATAACTGTAACCATTTCTTTCTTGTTGCACCATCCCCAAGCATCCTAAAAACGTTCACATTTCACTTTTAGAATACTGAGGCAAATTTTCAGTGAGACATAAAAATATATTCCCAAAGGAGAACATCAAATGGTTGAATGAATGCAACTTTCAGTCGATTGCATCTTCGGTATTTTTATGTATAAGTGAACCACCACCATATTTTTGCTGTTGTATTTATTCAGTTTTTATTAAAAGGTTTTTGTCGTAGAGGAAAATGAAAATGATGAATGATTAAAATTTGTAATGTTGGGTATAAGGGATAACATTGACCTATAAATATATTAAATATAAATAATGTCTGTAACTTATTTGTGGTGCAGCATTTTCCTTTGATTTTAATGGCCAAACTTGGTTCATATTATTGTTTTCTTACTATTTCAGCAAAATTTTTTAAAAAATACCAAGTCAGTTTTATAAAAATTTACCGTTATTCAAATAAAAGTTACCCACACGCACGACAATGGCCACAGTTGCATATACATTCCAAAGTCACCTTCAAGCACGCTTACCTGTGGAAGGATAGCTGATGTGGATGTTTATAATCCAATTTCTTACAATTTCTGCACTGTCTAACCATATTCACACCTTATAAGTTTATCCAAAATGCATGTATAAACACTAATCACGTTTTACTTACTAAAATCACAACTATTTTCTAACAAGAGACGCCATATTCTGCCAACCACGGCAGAACGAACGAGGAACACGCTACAAATTATTGCGTAGTTGCCAAGTCTTCAAACATGGCAAATATGAAAAATGAAAAATAGTTTAATATGTACAGAATTTAACAATATTGTATGCATAACTTAATAATACTGTCGATAATAATAATTTTCACAATTGTGATGAAAATTGCGATAAAAATATTAAGTACATTTCCAGTATAATTATACAGCTGACAACAATGATACAATTAGACTGTGAATAGACCAGCATTCATCTAGAAATGTAAATAAATAAGTCCCCTTTATTTAAATGTCCTTAGATAATAATAATATACAGTATTAAATTAATGTTCTTTAATAAAAAAATAAATGTATTTGATACTATTGCCCTTTTATTTTTTTCTGCACTCTATTCGTACAATTTTGAATTAATAAAATAAAATAATTATGAATTATGAAATTTAAATAATCAATTTTTACATTATTTTATGAGTAGTAATAGTACTTAGAATGCTAAATTCAAAGAACATAAGCTGAAGCCGCTAGACGAAGTAGCGAATCCGCGTATGAGAGAGGCGCGCGCGCGGTTCGTAGCGCTTTATTAACAATTAAAAAACAAGGCTTTAGAATAATGCGAGTCCCAAAAATTCTTCAGCATCTTGTAGGGGGATGTTTAAACTTTAATTTAGGTACCTGGCAACATCAAAAATAATAATTTCTAACCCGGAAATCGGCCGTTGAAAATCCTCATTTTCGCATTTTTGGCAACTTAAATTGTTTATAACTTTAAAACTATCAATTTTAGAGGCATAGTGCATATGAACTTTTTTGTTTATAATGTGCTAAAAAAACTAAATACATAAGGAATGAGAGGATGCGATGCCAAAACGTTCTGGTAATAATACCGCAGTTTATAAATGTTCAATATAAAAGTCATAAATAAACTTCTTCTGTTTATAACTTCTGATCTAATCAATATTTTTTAACGCTCGAGGGCTAGTTTTGTAGGTCTTTTGAAGACGAAAAAAAAAAGACAATACTGTTTTCTCGTGGAAATGAACGGCAAAAAGTTATAGGTAAACGAAAAACGTGAATTTACGTAAATTTAACAATTTTACATTTTTACCATTAACCAGCCTGTAAACAATCTTCCCCCCATTTTTATGACTGGAAACTAATATTTAGCATCTATAGTGGTAAATTCAGCTTGCCGAAACAAAAAGTCGCGTGCAACTCTTATATTTCCTGGACTATGTGATAACATCTCGATTTATTATTGTTTATTTAAAATGGCATAATTGGCGGTGTTTTGCAAGTAACTTTTGACCGGATTGATATTTTTTGACGCTCGAGACATCGTTTTGTAAATCTTTTAAAGACGAACAAAAAAGTATTCCACCATTTCTCTGTACACCCTGTATAACAGTTAATTTATCTGACGATGCGGTCGTTGTAGCGGCTGAAAACCTATCGCTTTTGCACTCTGCAGCGCCTAAAAGCTAAAGTTAGACCTTTTGCAACGTTTTAATCCCAAATTCCCGACCGTGATTAAACTTCTTCTAGTGCCAATTTTAAATGCATTAGCGAGTCGCGTCTGCATCAGTTAATTTACTGGTATTTTTTGTTCATAAACAAAGTTCAGTCCGATGCACTTTACCTAGAATTAAAAGCTCTCAACGTTTCCGTTTTACGCAACAAATTAGTCTCTGGAACTACTCAGACCTCATGAAGTATTTGCAGCCGGAACTAAATGGGTTTCTCATATTATCTGCAACAAATGCGGATTCCGTGATTATTTGTGAAATTCCGCGAAGAGATCATCAAGGATTTAATTGCGGAGTCATTAAAAATTCGCCTCGATGGTGTCTGGAATCTGGAATTGGCGATATAGAGGCGTTGAAAAAAGGAAAAACTTAAAAGTAGCTGCCCAGTTGAAGCATAGACAAGACTTTAAATAGATATGAATTATGTCTGTTTTTAGAGTAAAATTGTAATATTTCATATTAGGGATTTTTTGAGGAAAAATATATTTACGCCACTGGATTCACTACCCCCCAATACGGGCCAATACCAAATTTTATCAGAAAATTTTAAATGATAGGTAACGATTTTGTGGCCATATCAAAAATTCACTAGTCTTTACTTTTTTTATTAATTTATTGTTGATATCAAGTTGTCCATGAAGCAAAACAAAAACAAAAAAATGAAATTAATTAAACTCTAGTATTATGGTTTTATAATAATTATTAATAATCTTAGTTTTAACAAATTTAAAAATAAAATAATGAAACTGAAACCAACAAAAGTTAAATAATTATATTCCTATCATTTCTATCAATCAACCATTCATTTCTATTCACTTCTCAATTCTTTTACGTACGTTGGTAATTAAAGTACAGTCATTGAAGCTGAAAATCAGCTGTAACCTCCGAATTCTTTGAAACTGCATGGATTTGCATGAAAATTTAGAATAAGGCTCATCTTAGGCTCAAGTTCAAAAGTGACATAAGCCCGATTGACGCTTTTTGTTTTTTAGGGGTAAAAACTACCGCTAAGTGAAAAAAATTGAAAAAATTAAGTTTTAAGCATTTTATTGATAAAAATCTTGTTCAAGCACAAAGATTAAGTAATGTTCCATGTTCTCGAACATGTTTTATGATATATCTGATCTTTTGACCCTTTATTTAACCCTTAAAAACTACTCCTATGCAAAAAATAATGATAAAAAATTACTTTTTAAAGATTTGGAATGATTAAATCGTGCAATTATTTAAAATAAAACTTACATTATAGCTCATAAAAAAATTGTACCTTTTCAACCCTTAAAAACCACCCCTGTATTGATAACAATTCCTTTTTCAACCGTTATAAATCACCCCTGTACTAAATTACGTTTTAAATCTTGGAATGCTATAATTGTGCAATAATTTAAAACAAAAATTCCTTTATATTGTTTATGAAAGAATATTTTACTTTTGCCATTTTCAACTCTTATAAACTACCACTTTACCAATATTAATGTAAAATATTTTTATTATAATCGATTTTTAAATATAATCAATCATTAAAAAAAAACCTATTAAAAAATGTCATTGTTTTTTTTACCATAATTTTGAAGCTATGGTATCCTACAAAAAAGCATTTTAAAGAAAATTTCAAGAGCTGTAAGATCGTTTGCATATAAAACCTTTTAAAACCTTCGTTTTTTAAAGGGAAAAGATCGAAGGGCTCGAGACAGGTCGGTTTTTCACTAAAAGCGGCCATATCTCCTTTATTTTTTATGCTATAGGAATAAAAAAAGCAAAATATTTGTTGAAAAAAAGCTACATTTTTGTTGTCTATCATTTTTTACGTATCTTTCATAGTTTCAGAGTTATTATATAAATAAGGCATTTTTTTTTTGAATAATGAAAAATACGTTTTCAACTTTTAACGTGCATTATTCAAAAAATACGCATTCTAAACCGGTCTAACTTCAGGATCGTATGAAAAACACTAAAACAAAACTAATTGTAAAGGGTGGAAGCGTCAATCGGCGCTATGTCACTAATGTTCATTGATCTTTTGTCTGACTATCTGCCAAATTTCAAGTCGATCAGTTCAGAATTCGGAGGTGAAAAGCTTCAATGACTGTACTATTACTTTTTGTAAATAAAAACAATACAATTTTGTTTTGCTTCATGGACAACTTTATATCAATAATAAATGAATGAAAAAACAAAAGTACAGACTTACGAATTTTGCTACATCGTAATTAAATTTTTTTGATAAAATTTGGTATTGGCCCGTTTTGGGGGCGTAAATATACAGGGTGATTCATAAATGGTGACCAAAAATGAATACTCGTATTCTCTGGTGAATTTTAAGGGGAGTATTTCCTATAAAGTTTTTGTCTAGGACGCTTCGTTAAAAAGATGCAGGGTGTTGAACTTCAAAAGATATTTTTAATTTTTTTTTAATAATTTAAATGCCTCAGAAAAGCCCTCAGATTTTGGATAATGTTTACATAAATACATGTGTCCAATTTAAAATTATTTCACTTACTAGTTTTTAAATTATTTAAAAAAGTTTGACACCCTGTATCTTTTTAACAAAGCGTCCTAGATAAAAATTTTACAGGAAAGACCCCTTAAAATACGAGGTTTTATTTTTGGTCACCATTTGTGAATCACCCGGTATTTTTTCTCAAAAATCCGTAATATGATAAGAATGTTATTCCTAAAAGCGGACGTAGTGTGCCTTGAATTTGGGGGATCACGCTCATTTTCCTTCAACAAAGCACACTTCATCAAGTCCTACATCTTAAAAAAAAATCCGGTTAAAATCGCACGATAAATAAAGATTTTATAGGGTGGCTAATAAACAAATGGGTCAGATCTAATTTTTCAAAAGTATGGACCTAAACAATTCTCGGTTCTTGTTTAAACTTTAATAGCGAATTCCACTTCCCATACAACAATAAAAAGTTCCTTCCTTGTTTTCGATATACAGGGTGTTCAAAATTAATAACATATATTTCAAATTAAAAAAAAAACACTGTTTAAATTTATCCCTTTGCTGAACGTGGTTTGTTTTGTTGCAGGTCGCCGATCTTCTTCACATGACCCACCTCTAACCATCCGTCACGTCACCCCACCCGCGTCCATCATGAAACTCAAATGATCTCTTCACCGTCACGGTATGGCAACGAGGACATCTCAGCAACGCCGTTGACTTCCACGCCCCCAGTGCAATTCGGAAGACGTAGAAATATGGACGCCAGTGATACGTACCCCAGTGGCGCTGGCGTCACCCCGTTCAATGAAACCCGAATACCAGTACGCCATCCTCGAGGTGACCCTCGAGATAGGGACTCTGATATGCGTCATGACGCTCATACGGGCCTTCCCCCTGGCAGTGAACGTGCTGGAAGAGCTGGCGCTGGCAGCTATCGCGCGCGCCACCCTAGCGGGTTAGAGGACTGCTTCGCCGACCGCGGCGAAATCGTTATCTGTGATTGTTTACATTGTGAAAAAGACTGCACCCGTTACTTTAGTCGTATTGTAGTATTCACGTTTAGTTTACTCAGAATTTTTACGTGCCTATATAAAAGTCAATGGTCAATTGTGAGGAGAGACTCCGGTTGCGGCTACGGCCGCCTGCTGCTCGCGGCGCTGCTGTTCGTGTCCCTCGCCAGTGCGCAGGCCGCCGCCAGCGAGTTCGACAAGTGGGTGCAGGAGAAGGACATCGCGGCCGTCTTCAACAAAGTGGCTTACGGCAGCACCACCAAGAGGTCCATCCCGGACAACGCCTACCCGGTCACTACCTTGGCCACGCCGCTGCTCACCACGTACCGTTACTCGGACGGGAACGACGAGTGGCTGAGGGTGGACCTGAAGAATTCGGACTCGAATCGGGAGAGCGGACGGGCCAGCGTCGACTTTGAACAGCCCGACTTCCAAGGCGAGAATACTCGCAGGGATCTAGACGGCGGTTACGGAGCGGACCTGGAGAAAGACCACGTCCTGCCAACTTCAGCGCCGGCCGCCGACATCCTGAAGAATAACAACAACAAGAACTACAACAACCCTAACAGGTACAATAACGACCGATTAAGGCCGGATTTCGCTCCGAACAACCAGGAGCAGGTCACCGAGAACGTGTACAAGACGACCACCACGTACAACATACTCAGAAACGTCAGACCGACAAAGTCTATGTACAGCAAGGAACCACCGAGCTACGTACCCCCTAACAGGGCTTTCTTTACTCCGCCTCTACCTCCCGAGTACCAAAACCCCTTCGCCGACAAGCCTACTCTAAGGGGTACAAACTCCGACAGTTTCGTGAATCGTCGACCTATACCCCCGCCGAGTTTAATGCCGAACAGACAAGACAGGATACCTTTTAGGCCCGACCTGCCCAAAGTCAACGCTGAAAGGGTGCCCGAAAGGCCTAACGCCAACAATAACAACGAACAGTCGCGACCCGCCAACCCCAGCCAAGCCAACCAAGACAAGAACGAGAAGAAGAAGTCGTTGAACACTCCCTCACAAAACGTGCGAGGGGAGTTCTACGGCTTGAACAGGAACGTGAACGAGAGCAACTTCGAGTACGAAAAAAGTTACGTCCCCTCCATCACCAGGATTCTAAGCGGATCGAACGGTAGACACGACGATATACCCGATATACTTCTACGGACGGTGACCGCCACACCTAATGTGCCACGTTACGAGCCTAAGATACCCAAAACTAGGGTCCCGGCGGCGGAGCCCAGTTCCAAGGTTCAAGACCCGGAAGTAAAAGACCCGGAACCGCCGAAGGTGGAGGAGCCGAAGAACGAAGAAGTCGTCGTTTCCAAAAAAGAGGTGGTCCAAGATTCCAGACCTCCAGACCGCTCCGAGAGCGTCACAATTAAAAAGGAGATTCCCGTACCGGAAAAGAAGAACCACCCGGAGGACGTGACGACGCAGATGTCGGACATGGTCAACATGCCCAACGTCAAAGAGAAGGAGAACAACGTGACCAAAGCCAACTCCGACGAGATTTGGGTGATTTGTTGGAATGTGCACGTGTACCTAGTAGTCTTCGGCTACATCCTCCTAGCCATCTTCTCCATCTACAAACTCATTCGATACGAGAACGACCCCCACATGTTCTCCAAGAG
Source organism: Anoplophora glabripennis (assembly GCF_000390285.2). NCBI lineage: Eukaryota > Metazoa > Arthropoda > Insecta > Coleoptera > Cerambycidae > Anoplophora > Anoplophora glabripennis. Next base: position 175,379 of record NW_019416615.1, on the reverse strand, counting down.
TTACTTCCTCACCATCCACCTCATGTTGACCGTCATCTGCGTCCTTCGCATCTTCTATCTCATGTACGACCCCTACAACGTCTACAACTCGTTCTCCGTCTTCCTCTACGATTTCCTCCATAGCTTTCCCTTGAGCCTCCTCGCTACGACTTTCGCCGTACTGATACTGTTCTTGCTGAAAAGGACTTTGACGCACCTGGAGGTCAAGACTCGTCCGGTTTTTCTGGTGGTGTTCGCTTTGCTGCATATCGTCCTGTGCTTGTGCCTGAGCATCGTCGAGGCTTTTGGACACTTGGAAAAAGCTAGTTTAACTATATGTAAACCGGTGTTCGTGTTGCTGGCTTGGGCGTTGGGCTTTAGCTACCTGTACCTCTACAGAATCATCAAGAACGTACTGGCGAAGAAGAGTCAGAACCTGTCGGAAATGTGCACCCAAAATATATCCTACGCTAGTCATATAACCATCGCCGTGGCTTTACTCTTTGTGCTGCTTGGGTTGGTGCAGTTGTACGCTTTGTTCTTCATTAAAGTTGATCGATTTAACACCGAGATAAAACACCACTGGATACTGTGGAGTTTCGAATTGTCCGTTAGGTTCATAGAGATTTCCATCATAACGCTCTTGGCGATAGTGGTGAGTTTGAAGATGTCCCAGAGGGAGAAGCAATCCGCAGGTGGTTTTCCTTTGTTCCCCTGCACCACTAGCGATTCCAGCACCGATAATATCTATCCCAACAACTGCAATACCAACCCCAACGCGTTGAATTACAGTAGGCAGGAAATGATCATGGATAACATTCCTACGGAGACGGTAGAGAGGCCTAACCTTCTGAAGAACGCCTTCCAAAACGATTCTTTCGACAAAAAATCGACCTTGGAGCGCTACCAGAGCGACGGGGAGCGCGGTAGCAACTTCGACAGGTTCGAGAGGCCTAAGTGGGGTTCGGACAGGTTCGACTCGCGTCAGAACATCGACGGGGCGAGTCTGAATAATTTCATCCAGCCCAACTCCGGTAATTTCGAACGCGGGGTTCACAACTCGGCTCACAACTCGGCTCACAACTCCATGAGGAACGAGAGATCGTCGGCGAGGAAGGGCTTCGACTCCGCCAAGTACTACAGCAAGCCGAAGTACGACGTCGAGTACAACAACGACGATTACCAACACGACATGTTCGCTAACCCCACGGAGAGGAACATCTACAGCGAGCCCGTGGACAACCCCAACGCCCAACACCAATACGAGCGCACCAGACACGAGTTCGAGCGGTCAGACTTCGACAGGCGTTCGAGGAACAGTTCCAACACCTCCGGTCGCAGGTCCACCGGCCGCGCGAGGAAGAACCACCCCCGGCCCCACCTGGGGGTGCAGACGCTGCCGAACCACGACCGCCACCAGATTCCCGACTCCATGCTGGTGGACGAGCAGGGCTTCGTGCGGTTCCGGCACATGCAGGAGGAGCTGGAGAAGCCCAAGAAGGTCAAACGCCAGACCAGCGACCAGAACCACTATAGCGACGCGTAACTCTACGTTAGGGCTAGAAAAAAACGCACAGACGGCGAGGTATTTTTATAAAAGTGAGTACAGGATGGATTGGGGAGCGGGTGGGGCAGTTTCCTAGCTGGATTTGCGGTGTCGAGCGGGGTCAAATCTGGACGGTGAACTGGACATAGATATTTATTTATTTTTTATACGCAGGCCTGTACTTAAAAGTTTTAGCTAGTTCCATCGATTATTTACAAAAAAAGAGGATATATCTGTTTTCTGTGTGTTCTTTTCTTGCCGCCCGTTGGGTGAGTGATGGATGACGCGACAAATTAGATATTTTGGCCTAAATTTCGAGGAGCCTTTCGTAGCGTAAGCCAAGCCAAAATTGAGATTGTAAACCTAACCATGACGTTTTATATACTGAGAACAAAAAAGACATTATAGGCATTTATCGATGTTTTGTTTTAATAAGTGATAAATATGAAATACTCTTGCATTTTTCAATGTTGAATATTGAAATATTAAAAGATTAACACTAATTGTTAGAGATAGTGTATCGTAAATATATTATGAAAGAATATACTTTAATTAAACAGGTAGTAAAACGTGTATATTGCAAATTTTGTATATATTAATATTAAGTGACAACTATACTTTTAATTTTTTTATATTTTATACATTATTTGTACGATACAGGGTGTTCGTGTTATAAAACCTGGCAGCTGCAGCTAGAGCTCTTAACTGTTACATTAGAGTGAAAGAAATCGGAGATTGTTCCCTCTTCAAAGCGATCCTCTGTGCCCTGTATGGAAATTTTATTTATAGAAAAAAAATGACTGAATTTTCATATTTATTAATTTCGGCTGAATGAACAAGATAAATTAATTGACCGTCCTAAAATTTAACAGAGAGTCGCGGAAAATTAGTATTCCGTGAAAACTGATGTTCCGCGATTGCGACCTTTTCAGGGTTCGTCGGCTTCACAGTCAAAAATTCCATTCTGTTACGTAAAGTGTGAAATTGGAGCGTTTCCGTAGCGCCGAATTTTTGATCGTGGGACGACTAGATGTTTTTTGTATATATGTACGAATATATTTGCCAACATTTAAACCACTTGCCATTTTTTGTATTACTGGGTTTATAAGATAGTGGACTTTATTTTTGTATATTTTTTACAGTATTATTAATGATTTTACAGTATTTATTATATTAACGTATAAGTACGTTTTCTTTTTTTTTTTCATTTTAATTTACAACGAATTTTATCTTTTTAAATTAATTTATTGTGACGAAGAAGCGATGATGTTTTTAAGAAGATATACAGGGTGTTTCGCACTCTACGCGATCGTACAACACGATCGAAAAACTGATATATGTGATAGTAAAGCAAAGCACGCTTTGCGTAGATTCGGAAGACCCTGTATATCGACTGAATCTGTGGAGGATTGTAATCTGTTTATTGCCCCGAGACTTTTTTGTTTTTGACGTACATTCCTTTGTTTTTGCCGTATGTTATGCCACTAGTTATTTGTTCCTACGCAACGTACTTATCAATTAGCTTTTCAAAGTCTTTTTTTTTGCCAGTATTTTCTCTGAAAGCTCTATTTGTGTAGTATAGAAGAAATGACGTTTCTTTTTTGGATGTCTCACAAGAAAATGTTTTTAATATATGAGAGGATATGGCGATTTTTAAAAACGTTCTTAATTGTATATAGGCAGTTTCAATTTTTTAAAAGTCGCGATATCGACCGAAAATTAAAATTGTATTATATAATTGTAAAATATAAACAAATGATATGTACCTACAATCTTTTTTTTTGTTGCTTTGCAAAATTCCCACCTCCCAAAATCCACCCAGTATCTTGCAAAACTGCGTTTTGTAATAAATTTACTGTTAATTGTATTAGAAGTTAAAAAAATAATAGTATTCATTGGACCATACAAACCATTAATTACCACGATTAAACGCAAGAAACTAGTTACTGCAATTCCTATTACTTTGTGGTTATGCTCTTGAACAGGCCTGAAATTATTGTACAAAAGGTAAGTAGGTAAATAATCCTGATAAATGCTGCTTTAGCAGTAGACGATTTGAGGTGGATGTGAGAGAGGGCAAGCAAATTTTTTTCTGGAGTATAAAGGCGGAAATACACATGCCTCTTGCTTGCATAATAGCATGCAAGTAGCTTGTAAGAGATAGCTCCTGGTATGTGTATTTATTAAAAAGCATGCCTGTAGAAGGCGCGCAAGTAAATTGCACATCATTTGCTTTTTTGGCATGCAATGTGAGGCGGGGGGTTTCGGGGGCGTTCAAGCGGCATATCGGAACATGTCTACTAGTTGCTGACACTCCAGTAGCTATCACCACTATAAGCGATTTTGTTTTCTACTTTGGATGACTGTATGGGTATCTTTTTCTGAATGTTGTTTCCAGTTTTCAATAACAGTTCATTAAATTTTCTCTTCTTTTCTTCTCTTCTGCTAATCCAGTCTTTCACCCAAATATCTCGTTTCTTTCTTCTGATCCTCTATTGCTTAATATTTTTAACTACCAATTGAGATGCAAGTAATAGGATAATATTGTTTAATTCATTTCGCACATTTTCCATAGCTAACCTATTATTTTCCGTCTTGAAAACTCTCTGATCACTGAAACACTGGCACGTGTATTACCACTTGCTGCCTACTGACATGCCAATAAGCCATATACTAACGAGACATTCCATTTTACTTGCAAATGTATCAGCAGTGTGTCATCCGCCGGCATATGCCATTTCTTAGCATACAAGTTACTTACCTATTTTACTGGTATGTGTGTTTCCGCCTTTACTCACATAAGATCTGGGCGAGGTCCGGAACATTTTCAACATTGCAAAAATGTTTTATTTTATCAGAGTTTTTTACTTATATCTTGAAACCTTATGCACTTTGGAAGAATATTGAAGAGGAAAAAAGTTTTAAAATTGAATTTTGCATAATATACTGTAGGTTAAAAATGTCTAAATTTATTACCAATGTTGCAAAATAACAATAATTGATGGAAAAAAGGCATAATCAAGTTTTTTGTATAATTTTTTAAAAATATTTTAATTGCTCCGAGGGTATTCTAATGTTGGTAAAAAAAACTTTAAGTGTAATAAAATAACACACCGAATTTCATTAAAATTGGTTAGATAGTTTCCGCAAAATAATTTTTCGAAAAAAAATTTGAAAAAAATTTTCGAATTTTCAAAATGTTGCACCAGTCTCAAATAAAGCATCTAGAGATACTTGAAATTTTTTTCACATAGAAAAGACCGCTCAACCTTTCAAATGGTTTTTGAAAAATTGAAATCGGTTGATCGACCACAATAAATTTTTAAAGTGAACTCTTTTTTTTATTTTTAAACAATTAGATTACATTTATCAATTTGCAATTTTTTTTTTCAAATTTTGTAATTTTAAAGTACCAGAAAAGATGCTTCTTTTTAAAAAAATAAGTTAAATTCCGTTTATGGTTCTCGAGATATAAGCGGTCAAAGTTTATCGGCATTTACCGTTAATTTGTAAACAATTTTGCAATCTTTGATCCAGTGGCTTCGTTTTTCCGAGTTCTAAGCTGGAAAAAAATTTCATATCCATAAGTTATCCGCAACATAGATAAATCATCGGGTAAGCTGTTGCTCGCACGCGCGAAAAGTGACTCAAAGCACGAAAAGTGGGGGAGGGGGCTTTCGCTCCGAGACTGAATTCGGAGGTTCAAAATGCGAAGGTACGAGAAAATTGCATTATTTCTGCTTTTAATGGACCAATTTCGATCTCGAACCAGATCCGCCCTGGTCTAATATGGCACCACACATCATATCTCATCGATATGCAATTAACGGAAAGCCTAGACGCAGACGTCAGCTACGAGATGCAGAGTTGTTTCTGTACAAATACGTAAGACGTGAAACATGTAGTTTCCACATTTAACAGATGACAAGTTAATTTAAGTGTAGCCACAATAAAATGAATAATATGAAGATGTTTAAGCTGCAATAGCACTAGAAATGTAATTATTTGAAAAACGAAGGAGTTGTTGCATCTTCATACCCATATATGCCTTTGAATACGTTAGGAGTCTCGTTAGTGACGTCACCCCGTGCTTTCAGACACCATTCACCCGAAGTGAGTGGATTATCTACAGCTAAGTCTTCACTATTAAGATGAAACAGTCTAGATTGGTTTCATTGAGACTGTCGAATCTCCTATACTTTAGTTCTTTATTATAAATAAAGTAATTTGCAGTAAAAATTCAGATGTTTCACCTGTCTACTTGACTTTTTTATTAAAATTATAATTATATTCAATATCCTGGATATTTATTTATGAACACCTCATAAATTATGGATCATTATGAAGAGAATTTCCGTTTTCTTCTAATAAGGCAATAATTCAATATGGCGTCCGTAACAAAAACAAAAGTCAACTACCGCTCACCGCACATTTCAAGAGATATGTTAGTACTGACAGCAAAAATCGATACCTAGCATCATTCAATATCAGACCACAGATTTTTGTCTTAATATTTTGAAAAACAAGTGTAATACGAATAAAAAAAAATAGCATAAAAACTGTTTCCTTCGAATATCTCCAGAACCATTTGGAATATTCTAAATTTAAAAACGAATCCGTGATTGGCAAATTCTGCACATTTTGCTCATCTAACCATTTCTGTATCTCTTAAAGTAAGAAAGGTACCTGATACTGGACAATTAAAAAGTTGTAACCCTGTAACAATAATTCTATAGCACATCAATTGCACAGCACTTTTAATAAAACTGCCTATCTTCATTGATTATTATAAGACAAAGTTGTTAGTATTTACCAAATTGTAAACTTAGGGGTATTCTGAACAAAGTTATTCCTCTTGGTCCAGTAGAGCAAATTTTAGTCTGAAAACAAAAATAAACGTAGAAAATATTAGTAAAATTCGCATACGTTAGTTAATATCCAATGAACAGTATTTAACATCAGAAAGATTACCGTTCATCGGATAAGGTTACTTGAATTTAATACTTTCGACTTTTGGAAAATTAATTCGTATGATTTATTAAAACAATTAGTTGATATAAAAAAAAGTAAACTGAAAAACGTTATAATATTCGTTGAACTAAACTAATACATTGCTGCCCATAAGATAAATAGAACCATTTATTAACCACAATTTCTCACTGTCGGTCAAGAGTACGAAGGTCATGATAATAATTAAGCTATTAAGTCTGTCTACTTAAAGAAATTTACATTTGTAATTACTAGACATTTTCTCCGTAAAAAAATATAAGACCGTCTGGATATATTTTTTAAAGCAGAAAGCGCTTCGCTGTCTCGAGGTAAGTAACGTGAAATAAAAAGAAAACGCAATTATCAAATCAGACTGGCGACTAGCAACTTAATTTCTATTCTTTACTCGATATTTTTTTTCATTCCATATTCTCAGTCCCGAAAAACGAATACCATAGTATTCCAGTGTCAAAATCGAAAGCAGTGACTCATTTTCAACAGGTGTAATTGTAGATGTTTCTTAAAATTGTTAAATAATCTCAACAAAAAAATTAAAGGGGCAGGAAAATTTCCAAATATTTGATTGGCTGTAACTTCATGAGTAATAGTCGTATCAAGAAACAAAAAGAAGCATCTTGAAGCATGAAGATTCTAGTTTTGAAATCTTGAGATTAAAAAAAAAATCACATTTTTCAACTTGTTTTATAAATATCGAAAAAATTTTTTTTCGATATTCGAAATATTTAATGTAAAATTATAAAAAGAGCACGCGAACAAATTATAAAAATTTTTGAAAAATTTGATTTTTTTTTTAAAATTGATTTTTTTCAGTTTTGAATTTTTTTTCGATATTTTCAACTCCTCTAATTTTTTTCCTAAGTATATAACAACAGACACGTCGAATTTGGTAAAAACTTAAATTATCCTGACTAATACATTCACCTATCCAACAAGCAACTGGACAAAAGGTCCCTGTGAAAAGTCTACTCATAGCGTGTCCGTAAAACAACTAAAGCTTCTAAAAGTACAAGCATCACAAGTCTTGAACACCTGTCCACATTATAGGAGAAAATAACAACACGTCTTTCCACTTGTACGCCTATGACACGCACGGACATGCTTCAACTGGAACCTGAGACGCTCAAGAAGTCAAACCATACAACCCCTTTCCTTCCGCACACGATACGCATCTGTAATAGAACGTTCCAGCTGAACATATCGGAACAATATGCGAAATGAAACGCACATTACAGCCCCATTCGTTTATTCATAACTCTTCTGTCTAGTATTTGGATGCTGAAGCATACACATAGCTTATTTTAAAAACGTCCCAAATGCTTGTTCGCTAAAAACTGAATCCAACCCTTGTCAATTTCAAAATCGACCACAAAAATCGATTTCGTGTTAACTCTGACATCTCTAGCGTTAGTCTCGCATCTGTTCTCGGGTGAAAAACTTTCGAAGCGGATCGACGCCGTCGAAGGCGGTTTTGCGAAACTTTGTAACTATTTGAGGAGCGCCTATCCGAGTATGATTAACATCAAACGGTTGGTCATACGGGGAGAGAGAAAGGGTGGATTCGGCGTAAAGTTGACTGCCAAGTTCGACTCGATGAAACTATGTACATGTGGTGAAAATATGTGTAAATTTAGATGCGTAAGTATGTCATGTCATGGTGGTTTGGACCTGAGTTACAACGAAGGGGATGACGTCTGTTTTGTTGAATTTGAATCACTCTAGTAGGAGAGCTCAATACTGCATTTATGACAGAACAATGTACGTTTTTTCTTGTACAATTATATTTAATACACTACTGGCAAAAATTTAAGGAACAAGAAATTTTCATAAATTTTTTAGTGATTTTCGAAAAGTTGTATCTCAGTGAAAAATGATTGTATCGAGATAAAAAAGAAAGCTTTTTGAAGCTTTAAGTCTCTAGTTTCAAGGTCTTTAGATAAAAAAAAAATTATGCTGCGGTTATCGAGCAATCAAACGAATTTCCTCGGGAAAAAAAATTCCAAAAGCTCAATCAATAGAAAGATCCCTTATTTATTCAGCTTCAATTTGATTTTTGAAAACTCTTCGTGCGTCTATTTTTGCCGAGATATCGATGGTTGAATAAAAAATAACACTTGTCATTTGTCTCTGCAAAAAATTATTTCACAGTAAATCCAAGGTCAGTTTTGAAAACTAGAATTAGAGTTTATGAGAAATTTGGCAAACTACGATAGACTCGATTTACGAGAAAAAAAGGTAAGATTTCAATACTAAGACATACAAGGCATTTTTCAATTTTAGCTGTTTAAAAAAATATACAGAGAGATAAGTACTCTATATTTTTTTATTTGTAAAAATATTTGATTTTTGCAAGTAGGTTTTTTTTTGTAACTATGTTTCTTAACATAGTTAAAAGTACCATGGATGTTGTCGAATGTTTCAGTTAATGGGAAAAAAACGCACAGCAAGCTATCGTAAAACAGAATTAGAAGAAAATAAATTTTGATGTTTATTAAAAAAATATTTTACATAATATACAGTAGGGTGGCCCAAAAAAAACGAATATTTTTTGTTTCGTGTCTCTTGTGAAAATATGTTAGTTTATCATGTTTTAAGAGCCCCCTCAATCAAAAAAAATTTTTTTAGAAGTCGCTCAAGATTTTTAAAAATTTCCAAAATCGTCAAAAATTGATTTTTTTCAATTTATTTTTCTCGTAATTTTATCATTTTCTAGGTTGAAAAAAATCTCGATTCTGAATTTTTTAACTTTCAAAGTAGTGTACCTAAAATGTTTTCGAGCGACCTCTAAAAATAAATATCAACTAATAATTTTTTTTATTGAATTTGAGGAACAAAAGAATAGAAATAAATCACGAAACACTTAACAAATTTCTCGAGGCAAAATTTACTACCGCACTGTGAGTATCAAATGCTTATAATTTTTAAATTTTTTAAAATTTAAGTGTCGTGATTTATTTCTATTCATCAAATTCGATAAAAAAAATTATGAGTTCGTTGATATTTATTGAGTTGAGTTGTTTTATTCCTAATGCGCATTCTCGGGAAGAATAGCCTCAATCCCAGGTGAGCTCTTGTTGATATGTTATCGCTGTTATCATTAGCGAATTTTCTCTTGTTTTGTTTAATCTTGGCATTTTCTAGTTCTACTAAGTATTGTTATTATTTTTCTTGTACTGTGTCAGTGTGTTTATCGAGTGTTTTTTCTGCTAGTGGTTCATTATAGACGTAGGTACTCTTAACCATAATCGAACTTTCCTTGAATGATATCCTGTTGCGAGGCTACTTGGCTTACATGAAATTATCTTTAATGCGCATGCTCAGTAACGCTAACATAATTTTAATTTATTAATTACTATAAAAGTCAATATTGTTCTATAAATTTAAGTCTATAAATTCTATAATTCTTTTAGTTTGTCATTTGGGATTTGAAACTTCTTAAATATTACTAGTATCGCGATATTTAAGGTCATGACAAAGAAGCCATCTTTTTGTCTTAAGTACATAAAGTCGAAAACTCGAACTAGTAAAAAAATTGAGAAATTCTTTACGACAATGTGCCCTAAGGGGTTGCCTATTATTTGGAGTATGTGACGTCGCTACTAAAAGGTCCTTTGAACAAAAAAATACTTGATCTTTAAATGTTGTAGGTCCGTAGACCTGCAAATCAGAACACTATATTTATTACACACGCAGGAAATTGCCTTTGACCTATTTTCGTTTTTCAGACTTGCAGCAATAACAATATTTTCCCTGCGCCTGTGCAATTTTCCCTTGCAAAACAGTATAATTCGAAACAATACCGTGCTAGCGCGGGCAATTTTCTGTAATTATTTAAATAAAAGAAACTTACGTGACTTCTTGCTGTGTGAATTATGGCATCGAGCTCGCGGGTTACCTCATAACGCGGTAATTGTTTTAATCCTATTCATCTCGTCGATTTTTTTTTCGGAGAGCGTTTATTATTAAAGGCGTAAATTCTGCCTAGGTGTACACTTGCAAGGATACACTTCATAAAAAAGGTGTTCTCGGTAGAACACCAACCCAGGTATTTTCTGCGATAATTAAACCATTATATTTCGCGTTCCGCGAAACGAGAAAGAGTAGGAAGGCCATAAATTACGTTTATCTACTTTTAACTTTTATGGTCTATCGGCACAGTTTCTAAGGGATTTTGAAATATGCAATAAATAACACACTGCAAAACTTAAATCCTTTTGCTTTATATCATCCCCGCAGTGTATTAAAATCAAATAGTTTTGTTGATTCTACGATGTGAAGTGTAGCTCTTGTTTTCAGGAACTGAGTTTTTTGTGCTCGCGAATAATAGTATATTGTTATATTAGGATTAAAATTTACTTTTTTTAAAAGTAAACTGTGAATGTTGAAAAGTGGTCTTAATAGTAATCAGATTTCTTTAATTCTGTATGGGTTGCTATAATATGTATTAAATATTTTTGTAATTTACATATTATAAGTTTGGTTCCTATATGCGAAACACAATAGTCAACTGAATTTGCAATTGTATGGATAATGTTGAGACTAAATTGGACTTACAAGTAACCCTGCACCTTCCTTTTGTGACTCCGTGTAGAAATACAGGACGAATTAGTTAGTTTCACTTAATCTATTCTTATAGCTTGCAAAATCCGTCTAAAAACCAGCTATTTGATCTATTATTATTTTCCTCATAACATTCTAACAATTTATTTGAGTATCTTGGAATTCCTACGTCTTTTCGAATGTATTTCGCGCGTTATTAGAAATATCGATTTTTCCCTTACCATGGGCTAAACCGTTGATACCAGATGGTCCACACAGGGCCCTGACGGTCTAAGTCAACTTGTTCAAAAACAGTACTAAATTTCATGAGGCCTTCTCCGAAAGACGGTTTTGCAAATTTATTGCTCCCGGTGACAAAAGGCACCAGTCTTTCGATGACTTTATAACGACGCTAAACCTACTTGAAAACCCTTAACTTTTCAATAATTAGTGATGACCGAAATATTTTACTGTCTGAGTTGGCCCATCCGTTCCCAGAATTAACAAATAAACTACCACGCGTACCGGCTTCTGTTACAAAGGTGACAATCAATGTTATTTATTTCAGTATTTAGTGACGTAACAGTGTATATTTGTGTTGATATGGTTAGAGCCTACTTTCTGTCAGGAGAAAACGATGTTATTGCAAGAAGACGATATCAGGTGGATTATCCCGGAAGACAAGTACCAAATAAGGTTGGTTTAATATTAAAGAGATTATGTGAGACGGAAACGATCCTTAACTTCAATACACCCTGTACAATAATCCTCGATCGAGGCGCGCAAATCCTACCCACCTAAAAATCTCGTCCCCTTTCCGAGATTTAAAATTTCGAGTCGTTCCTTTCGGCAAACGATACAGTAAAAATTCAAATTAAGCCATTTCCGGTTAGCCGGTAACCGGAAGTAACGACCGCATTATGCCTATCCTGCCACTTTCGATGGCGCGTTATTGGGGACGCATGATATATGCCTCTCCCGCGACGATTCCCGGGGCCGGAAGCAAATCCAGTATAAGGATGATTAGTTTCGGCAGAAACTCCATTTAAATTTAGACTCTGTCCTGTGACGAACACACGTCAAACGCCAGAGGTGGTAATGGTTATTTAGAGAGGACTGCTGCGAGTTTTTAATCGAACTTAACCGATTTTTCTCCAGGGCATAAAATATACAGGGTGAACCCTAAATTCAGTGTCCTAAAATGATGGAATATTTGTTTTCCAGTTGAAATTTAAAAAAGTCGCTAAAATAGGTCAATTAGTAAATAGAAATTGTAATTTTTCTGCAATATTTTCTATTTTTTTGAGCCATGTTTGACAGACCTATAACATTTACCGAAATTTTTTTTAATAGGACGCTTTATATTTTATAGTATAAAGCGATATATGGTTATACTTTTTTGTCATAGTCAAAATTTGGAGGAATTAAATGAAAACAATATTTATTACTACTTGTTTGATTGTGCACGAAGCACCTTCTGATATTATCTCCTTTTGCCTGCCCTGGCAGACAGGATTATTACGGGGCACTGATTGATTTTGTTAATGAAACCCTTGGCTTGATTTTTCACTTATTTAATGACTTATAATAAGTTCTGACAAGGTGTCTTAACACTACTCTAACCTAAACTCATCTATCTATATGTGTGTAGGGCTTGTGTGCCCACACCCTCGCTTTCGTCCCACACCTCAAAACAATGAAGAGGGGGGGTTGGCCGGAACCTTATGGCGCATGGCGAAACACTACTTTTTATTTTATTTTATTAGTATCACAATAAATTCCAAGTAATTTGGCACTAGCTTTCTGTACTGGTTTATCAAAAGTAAATAATAAATTCTGTGTCTTGGTATTGTTTAATTTTAATAGATTTGATCAAAACCAATTTTTAGCAGTCAGTACACAGTCATTACTCAATTTTGGACATGGGCTGACCAGAGTCGTATCATCAGCAAACAAAATACATGAATTTTCACCAATGGAAAAAAGCAAATCGTTAATATAAACGAGAAACAAAATTGGACCTAAAACAGAGCCTTGAGGGACTCCGTTATTTATGGGGAGTAGACCTGACTCATGATCATTCATGCTAACATATTGTTGTCTGTGGTAGAAGTATGATGATAGCAAACGATACCAAGGAGTTCCACAATGTTTGCAACGTATTAACGAGTCAAAATTTACGAGAGAAGGTATTTTTAATAGACATAGTACTCTTTTGTGGTCATCTGAAAATCCTCATGTTATCCAGGAAAGAAACATTCAAAACAAATTTAGCGTAAATGTTTTTTGTCTAATTAAAGATAACCAAATTTCTTACCATATCTACGAAGAAAATTTAAATGCCGACAGATATCTCAATATTTTGCAAACGGTTGTGGCAGATTTCCTAGACGATATACCTTTAGACTAACTAAGGAAGTGTTGGTATCAATTAGACGGGGCTCCACCTCACTGTCACAATCAAATCGATCAACAGCAGTCTGAAGTGTTTGAAGATAGATGGATGAGACGCCTAGGACCGTGGAATTGGTCAGTGAGGTTCCCCGACCTCACTCCATTAGATTTTTATGTTTGGGGAGTAATAAAGCAAAAATTTTATTCTACACCCGTTGGTTCAAAAGAGGATTTGATGGCTCGAATACGAAGAGCGTTCCATGAATTGCTTGCAGCTGAAATAGCAAAAGCGGTGGCTGATGGTGTTATCTCCAGAATCCACAAGTGCTTAGCTGTTAATTGAACACTTATGACTTTTTTAAGTCATTTTTTTATCTTAGTGCATTATTATTATCAACATATATAATTGAAATTGTGTATTACTATGTATGAAGTTAATTTTTTAGAATTCTTCTTAACTTTATTTTGCTCATTGGTGGAAAATTGGGATATGATAATTAAAAACTGTAAATGTTCTGCTTAGAATTCCATTGCAACGTCTATGAATAAATAATAATAAATAACGTAACGGGGTTTTTCAAGGGGTTACTCAAAACGGGTAAGGGCTAGAAAAAAAAGTGTAGTATAAAAGTTGTAAAGCATATAATTCTACATAAAAATGGCCTCTTGACTTTTTCTTGTATTAATAAAATTAACAGAGTTAGGGAGGCTAGAAGTGAAGGGAAGATTTCAGAAATTTAAAAAAATCATAACAAGCAGAAAAACGAATGAATTTTGTAATTTTTTTTCGATCTACTCCAAAAAATGTAACCTTTCTTTTCAAAGAAATAGATATATTTTTTAATTTTTAATAAGATAGTTATAACAATTTCTAATTTGTTGTACATCCACCTAAACAGATTTTAACGAAAACCCCAAAACAGGTCAATTTAATTTTGTCAATTTGTTTACATAAAACATATTTTTAATTCTTTTTGAGTAAATATGATTTTTTTATAAATAAAAAATTTAGTTTTTCTGAAATAAAAAATAAGGGTAGCAACCCCCAAACTCGGAATCACTTGCGAAATATTTGTTTCTTATCATAAGTAATTTCCATTTTGTTTCATTTCAAAATATTGATTAGAACCCCAGAAATTTTGAAAAAACTGTTTTGGGGAGCGAACTTTGAGGGTGTATTTCACCCCGTACATATGTTTTTCCGCAGATAAAAAAAATACATGTCTCTTTACATTTTTTAGAGTAGATTGAAAAAAAAATTACAAAATTCATTCGTTTTTCTGCTTGTTATGATTTTTTTAAATTTCTGAAATCTTCCCTTAACTTCTAGCCTCCCTAACTCTGTTAATTTTAATAGTACAAGAAAAAGTCAAGATGCCATTTTTATGTAGAATTGTACGCTTTACAACTTTTATAAGAAACTTTTTTTCTAGCCCTTGCCCCTTTTTAGTTATCTTGAAAAACCCCTTTGTTTTATATTTTTTCACCTTTGGCCGGGGGTTGAACAAAAAAATTACCGTCACTTATTGTTATAATATACCTCAAACTAACTCATCAAAAATTCAGGAAAGTTGACCAAAATTTCGATTTAAAGGCTTATTTAATTGGACTAACATGCACAAATCAAAACATGATTAAATGTCTGCAATCGCCATTAGTTTTATTAAAAAAGGAAACCTGTCACTATTCCAATTGACGCATTTCATTTTCCTAATTGGACGCGTTTAACCATTGTTACGTAGCCAGCGTCAGTTTCAGCGGTTTCAGTCGTGCTTTACATTTACGGTCATCTCGTATTTCTCGGTATTACCACATTTAAGGCATAGAATAAATTACTACATCCATAATTCTTACGATTTCGAGGACATACGAAAGCTTTACATAATTGGATAAATAAATATTTTCGAACGATCGCCCTGAGAACATGATGTATAACTTAACAAATATCATAAACGCGCGCGCGATTGCAATCTTCGAACGAAGCCGTTGAAGTAAATATTAATAAATATTCAATAAGGTCTTAACGCTGTTTCCTTTCATTCGGTACTCTTACCTTAGCGAAAATAGAGCAGTGGCGGATCGTCGTATAAAGCAACTGAGGCCGTGCCACACTGTAAAAGAGCCCGTTTTTCACAATTCGCAGAGAACTAACGAATATAGATACAAATATGTTTTTGGTCTCAAATTACTCGTCGTAAAAAATTAAGATGAGCATAGCTTTCAGTTAAGGATAAGGCAGGTACTTTAAAGTAAATAAAAAAGAACTTCCTTACAACAAAACGAATTAAGACTAAATTTAACGTAATTTAATAGATACTTATTATATTATCAAATACCTACATAGGTAGCTAATAACACAGCCCCCCCCCCCCAAAAAAAGTATCGGATCTGGTATTCAGACCCATGTATTTCCATGTATTTTTTTTTCGCTGAATCCGAATCTGCCTTCAGATTTGGCCCAACGGGTCTGAGTTTTCGGGAAAATTCAAAAAACAGGTTTTAATTCACAAAAAATGTCATTTACGATCGACGAAAGTTATAAAAAATCAAATTATTCGACCAGCTCACTAGACGTATGATTTTTCACTCGTTTAGTTGCAATTTATCATCACAGAGTCAGACAAGCTGGTCGTTTTCTTTTGTTTAGAAAGTAGAGTATTCTACAAGTTTTATTGCATTCTTAATCTTCTAGGCTGTTATCTCATCTTCCAGCACAAAAAGCAGACGGATAGATGGGTGGGTTTTATAGGTGGTACAGGTGGATGATAGAAAGATGTATGATTTCATAAATTGGTGGGTGGATAAAAAGATGGAACCAGAACTCTGCAACACGAATTATGCCATGAAAATGGCGTTTTTAAGCATTTTGATCTATTTTCTGTTTTTGAATGAAATTGGACCAGTTTGTCTGATGATAAATTGGAATTAAACGAGTGAAAAATCATACGTCTAGTGAGCTGGTAGAATAATTTGACTTTTTATAACTTTCGTCTATCGTAAATGACGTTTTTTGTGAATTTTGACCTGTTTTTTGAATTTTTCCGAAAACTCAGACCCGTTGGGCCAAATCTGAAGACAGATTCGGATTCAGCGGAAAAAAATACATAAAAATACAAGGGTCTGAATACTAGATCCGATACTTTTTTTTTGTGGGACTGTGTAATGAATATATCTCACAATATTATTTTATCTCATGAAACACCTTTTTAAGACGTAATAACGTAAACTACTGCTCTAAACAAATTAAAACCACTAGTCAAAGAATTTCTGAATTAAGAAACGAAGAAAAATTTAAAAATATTTTTAATTATGCCAGAAATATTACTATAGTAGGATCGTATACGATGCAAAGTAGAGCAAAAAATTGTCGGCCTTTTATCAAAGGAAAATCGTGTCATCATTTTTAGGAGGCGTAAGATAAATCATTTCAAATTTAAAATGAAATTCAATGTAAAATCTGAAATACCGCTGCATACGCACTGTGTTCTGGTAGTAGTTGTAGTCGCCCAGGAGCATCGAGTGTACGAACTGGTCGGTTATACGTCAAATACTAACCTGGCGAGCTTTGCTGTCAATTAGAGAGCGCTTCCAAAAAACAAGTAAACAACAGTGGCGCGTACAGAGGTAAAATGTAGTACATATGTGGAATTTAGGAAACAAATTGGATTTATAATAAATTACATTTAAAATAAATAGTTTATGAGAATAAAGGAATTTTTGTAGCAACAAGGGTGCCAGACCTGAACTGATCCCCTCGTCCCTTCATAATGTATAAAGAAATTATTCAATTTGTAAAACCCTCAAAGGCGTACTTCATTGGTTCCCTTGACAGGCAATGATTTATTACTTTGCATCGAATATGATCGTACTATAGACTACCAAGTAAATGGGGCAAAAGTTGCGACGAATTAGAAATATTTTCGAAATATATTTCCCCTTAATTAAGTGCCTACTCGTTTTGGGAATTTACACGATTTAAATTTTTCTGCTTTAATAAATTCCTCAAAATTTCCCGAATATGCATACAAATTTCCCGAAAAATCGTTTGAATGTTTATTACAAATGTATCCAAACGTTTTTGAAATAGATAGGTCGAAAAACAAACTTAATATTTTGTACAGAAACGAACAATTTCGTAATTTAAAAGTTCAAAAAACGATAGAAATATTGTACAAGAAATTTGAAATGGTATTTTCGGAAACATACAAATTGCTTTGCCCAGTTTTAACAATTCCTGCAACAAGTGTTTTGGTAGAAAGAAACTTTTTGTGTCTTAGGCGCATTAAAATTTAGAAATACGATTACTCAAGAATACTCAAGAGCGCTTAAACAACTTATGAGTGATAATGATAGAAAAAGAACTATTGCAGTTTTTTTTAATTGCCAGTGTTGCGAGAAACAACTACTCCGAGGGCTATACGCCCCTACCGGCATTGAATTGTACTCGCAACACCTAGCGCAACAGCTAGGATCGTTCGTCATCAGTTTAACCCACCAGGCACATACCGGTTTCGGACTTATTAGTCCTCATCAGTGTGTCATAGGTGAGACAACCGACAAACGATCCAACTGTTTTGCGTCGTATCATCACGATAAGGAAATACATTGTACGCGGCAGCGCAAAGTCTTCATGCCGATCCTCAATTTAATTATAGTCTATTTAGAAATGAAAGAGTAATAAAAGCTTATTATGTATGCAAATCGTAAATAAATGTAGTACTGGTGCTTATATTCAATATTTTTATATTATGTATTATCAGTATAGGATGAGGTGTACTTTTAAAAAAACTTTGTGCGATCGGACTGTACTAAATTGTAGCAGGTAGCTAAAATTTAATCCCCGACAATCCGTCTTTGTATATGCCGCTTCAATTTCTCGGTCCATTTCTCTTATAAGTAAACAATATAAAAACAGCATTTCAAAACATGAGGCTACTTTAAGCATCATAACCGGGTTAAGAGGGTT
Organism: Anoplophora glabripennis; assembly: GCF_000390285.2. NCBI lineage: Eukaryota > Metazoa > Arthropoda > Insecta > Coleoptera > Cerambycidae > Anoplophora > Anoplophora glabripennis. The sequence goes on along the minus strand of NW_019416615.1, from coordinate 156,948 downwards.
TTTAGTAATTCAAATAAAATTATTCAATATTATTATCAAAATATTTACTTAAATTTAATGAATAGACTTTTATTCCACACAAAAATATATGTATTTTGAAAATTCAAATTATGGTGAGTAAATGTAGTGTTGTATAAATGTACAATAAAGAAAATAAAAAAGTAGGTATATTAAAATTCATCCTCTGATTATTCTGATGAATTATCTTCGTCTCCTAGATTGATAACGATAGGTTCCAGAGTAACGTCAATTAAATTATCGAGTTCCCACATTTTCTCATCTTCTGTTTGTACATGATATATACATCTTTGCCAGTTACCTGCAGTTACTCGTTCCAAGGATTTTTTTAACAAAATTTTCACGTCACTTAATTTAAACGTCGTATTATTTCGTGCTACATCTCCTTTTACCTGCGCCCAGACTAATTCGATTGGGTTAAGTTCACAGTGATAAGGTGGTAACCGTAGTACCGTTATTTGGCGATTTGTTGCCGTTTCATCGATAACACATTTTTTCTGATCTTTATTAAGATTGACAAGTGTCAAAAGTTCCTTTTTCACCATATTTGTTTCAAAAGAAATGTTTTTTCCGGATAGCCACTGAATTATATCGGCTTTCCTCCAAGCAGTCGTAGGCGTCCGCTCGGTCTGCCGTGAATGGTAACTGGCATTATCCATGACAATTACAGACCCCGGAGGAATAAGATCCAACATCTGTGTAAAATACTCTTCGAAAACATCTGCGTTCATGTCTTCGTGATAGTCACCTGTATTTTTAGATTCAAATAAAAGTAAACCGCCATCTACAAAACCACTGGCACTACCTATATGTGTCACTATTAATCTTCGCCTTTTACCTGAAGGTGCCTTGAACCCTGTTGAAAGTCCATCCAAAAATGCTTGTCGAAAACTTTTTACATTTTTATCTTGCCATACTTTTGTTACAGTATATCCCTCGTTGACCCAAGTTTCGTCTAGATAATAAATATTCCTCTTCGTCACGGAATTTTCTAATTGATCTTAAGTAGGATCTTCGCCAACAAATAATTTCATCTTTATCGATAAGAACTGACTTCCTGTTCTGCTTTTCCCAGCAAAAATTCAACTCTCGTAAGACGGCCCATAATTTGCTTCTACTGATTTTTGGCAAATCGTTGTCCTCTGAAAGTTCACTTAAAATTTTGTTTAGCGTTGGTATTTCTTTTTTAAAATAAAATGAGTGTACTTTTCTGCGAATGAAATTTTTGAAGAAATCATCTACAACGACTTTTGACCTCCCTGTAGATGGTTTTGGGGGATTTACAGTATCTTGTTCATTTTTTGTTTCCTTTAAAAGTCTGTAGATAGTCGATTTTCCAATCCCTGTCATTTTTGTTAGCATTTACCCGATAATTACCTGAAACGAAATATTACCACGCCCATGGCCGGTTCTTATCTCGGGATTTTATTACTCTCTTTCATTTCGAAACAGACTTATACACATTATATTAAGTTTTGCAAATTTACAAAGACGGACGAATAAACCTGTAAAATATTTTGTTAAAAGTGGGGGCAAACGAAAAACTGGCGGCGTTGTTTTGTATGTAAATAGATAAGTTGTCTCGGTACCTACCTTATGAAAATTTGTTTTTATATTTTTTCATATTTTTAAATATGCATAAACCAAGTAGGAGTAATTTTGTGAATTATTAGGCAAATATATCACTTTGTTTTTTTCCTATTACTTAATGTTATTGTTTTATTGTAATTTTTATAGTTTTGAAATTATTATTAATATGTAATATAATTTTTTAATTTGCGGTTATAGTAGGGCTATTGGCGAGGATCTCTACAATAAAAAATGACGTGGAGATTTATTCCTATTTATTATTTGAGAGCGAATTAATAAAATATCCAAACAGTTGCGTAGGTACTATTTTTTATAAAATCTGAATGAAAATTCTGCTCGTGAACATCAGTTTTTCTGTAATGTGAATACAACTAAAAATTTCCAGATATTTAGTCGTTTGACCTTGAAAATTAAAAATTTTTTGCCTGCAACGCTTTTTTTTTCTTTCCGGTCCACCTAATAAAAAAGCCACGGGCCTCACCTATTCACAATATCGCGAGCCACCACTGAATTAGAGTTTGATAAAACGGCGAAATTCGAAAAGGGTATTAACGAAGTTCTCAACATCCCATTTCTATACGTCGTCATAAAGTATGTATCTAACTCTATTGTAGTTCGGTAGCGTGGTGCTATGCAATTTAGCTTCCGCCTTGCAAGTTTCATAGTTTCTAATACGATGTGGGGAACGCAATTCCTTCATGTAATATATTCCAAACAAAAGAAATAATATGTACATACTTAAGTATGCAACGTTTTGTAAGGTAACATTATTTGTCCAACAGTCGCAGTTTTGAAATAACAATACATTTATTATAAAAAACCAAATTTTCACAAAAGGAAAGTGTTTCAAAAAAGCTGATTTACTGGGAATAAATGTTAACGTTTTCCATTCTTTAACAATAAACAATGCTCAAATAAACATTCACTTTATGTGTTAAATTGACAACAATAAACTGGTGACAGATTAGGTGCTTGTTTTGAAGTTCCACTAAAATAGGCCAGGAAAAAGAGCTTACCATTTCGCGATTGTTTCGGCAAGCTGAATTTATCACTATAGATGCTAAATATTATGTACAATAACATATTAGTTTCCACAGTCATAAAAATGGGGAGAAGATTGTTTACAGGGTGATTAATTGCACAATTTTTACGTAAATTCACGTTTTTCGCTTATAACTTTTTTCCGTTCATTTCCACGAGAAAACAGTAAGGTACTGTTTTTTTCGTCTTCAAAAGACCTACAAAACTGGCTCTCGAGCGTCAAAACATATTAATTAGATCAAAAGTTATAAACAGAAGAAGTTTATTTATGACTTTTGATCTAATCAATATATTTTGAGGCTCGAGGGCTAGTTTTGTAGGTCTTTTGAAGACGAAAGAAAAAGTACGTTACTGTTTTCTCATGGAAATGAACGGAAAAAAGTTATAAGCGAAAAACTTGAATTTACGTAAAAATTATACAGTTAACCACCCTGTAAACAATCTTCCCCCCATTTTTATGACTGTAGAAACTAATATGTTATTACCATTTAAAAATTTATTTCCGATAGCCTGTTTCATTCTAAAAAAAAATGTCTTGAATTTTTTGCCCAAAATAAACCAGTTCGCAGCAAAAAATTATTTTACGAACAACTACAGAGATACATCGTCATAAATGCGAACTGGATTTACTGTTATTTTGTAGTTACTACCTGCATTAAATGATTAAAGGGGAATAATCAAAACTAATTTATTAATAACAAAACATACAACATGTAGAAATCATAGTAAATGTTCAATATGTCTACCTTCAGACATTACGCATGCGTCTAGACGTCGGCGCATTGAGCCACGTATTCGCTCAAATATTCCTGGAGTCTCTCTAATTACCCTGCACGCATCGATAATGCGGTTTCTTAAGTCCTCTACATCGCGAACAGGAGTACGATAAACCAAATGCTGCAAATGGCCCCAAGTAGAGAAATCGAGAGGATTGAGATCCGGGGATCGAGCGGGCCAATTCTGTGGTCCTCCTCGACCTATCCACTGATTTGCATATGTTTCAGTTAAATGCTGACGTGCTACTTGACTAAAATGGGCGGGAGCCCCATCATGCATAAAAACCATATCCCTTCTGACGCCCAAAGGAACTTCCTCCAGCAGTACGGGGGGATGCACTTTTCTTAAAAATTGAACGTATGCCTCACCATTTAATCGAGGAGGTAGAAAATGAGGCCCAATTAAATAATCCCCAATAACTCCGACCCACACCTTAAGAGAAAACTGTTCTTGATGGTTAGTTTCGACAATAGCGTGATGGTTTTCATCAGCCCATATGTGGTAATTATGAAAATTAATAATCTTGTCCCGAGAAAAACTACATTCGTCTGTGAATTCGATCGTCTTCAGAAAGTCACGATTTCTTCTAATCATTTCCAGCATCCAATTGCAAAATTCAAGACGGTTCGGAAAGTCTCGCGGTAACAGTGCCTGTACTCGTTGCAGATGGTAAGGGTATAAGAGATGTTCCTTTAAAATTCGAAATACCGTCATATGATCAACATTTAGCTGGAAAGCAATCTTTCTAGTACTGGTAGTAGGTTGTTCTTCTATCAAATTAAGTACTGCTGCCTCAAGCTGTGGTGTTCTTACTTCTCGATGGCGACCACAATCCTGCGTTCTTTTGTTGAATGAACCATATTCACGTAATCGTTGATGAAGTCAGACAAATATTCTATGTGAAGGATGCTGCCGTTGAGGATACATTTCAGCATATCTTGTAGAAGCTTCTAACCCATTCCCCTGCGACAGACCGTAAACGTAATGCATATCAGCCATTTCCTCATTTGTGTATGCCATTTTAATAACAAGTGAATTATTAAAGTAACAAATTAAGAACAGAACAATACACAATTAGTATTACTTCAATTTCAAAAATTTACAAACTGACAGCTTGATTCCAATTTAATTGTCAGTATCGCTAATGGCGGCCTACTAGATAAATTAGTTTCGTATTTTCGTTTTATGGCGATATGTATCTTGTTCGTAAAATAATTTTTTGCTGCGAACTGGTTTAATTTGGGCAAAAAATTCAAGAGACATTTTTTTTTAGAATGAAACAGGCTATCGGAAATAAATTTTTAAATGGTAAAAAAATAATAAGACAAAAAATTACGTTGGAAATAAATTTTAGGGGTTGCGTTTTCCACCCCTTACAACCATGGGGTAAACCAAATAAATTACTGGCTAAGTGTCTTTTTGGTAGTAGAAAATGTCAGGTTAATTTCAATATTGTAACTTGTTTAGTGCTTGTGAAAAAAATTGTTAAACAAATTTTATGTACCCCCTTTAAGGGGCTGTATCTTAACAAGGGATGCTCCAATGAAGTTTCTTTATATGAAAGATCCTATCTTTTTTTCGATGAGGAATCACCCCCTTAAATGTTTTACACTTATTTAGTTACACCCTGTATTTCCTGGCCTAAAAAATTTCACACCTATCCTCGCAAGAAATTTTGCGATATCCGATGGCTGCACGAAAAACAGTAAATACCTTAAAAACCAGAAGAGATAGGTATAGGGAATCCTGATACCGTTCGAAAGAAAACAAAATTGTTCATCACGTTGCGCAAAAATATACAGAGTGCTCCATTTAAAAAAAATAAGTTAAGATGGTTTAAAGTTGACTAAATTCGGCATTAAATTTCTACCACCTAGTATGAAATTAAGTCATTTTGAAATTATGGCACCGAAGCTTAGAGTTTCAGTTATATCCCCTATAAAGTTTATCGCTCTAACTTTATTATTGTAAAATACACATCTTTTTGAATTAGGCAGTGTTTTCTTAATTTCTTTTGAAAAAAATTAACTATATCAAAAACGGTTAACTTTTTAGAATAAGAAACCTTTCAGTTCACCTAAAAATTGACGTAGAATCCAAAATTGCAATAATATACAGGGTGTTTGATTTAAAATAACGAAAATGACGTCAACTTCCTGTATAACCGGAAATGGTACGTGAACGCCATTATTTTCAAAATTAAAATCGAAGTAGTCTCTGAAATATGTCTAATGTCTCGTCACCGTGGGTCACCCTGTATTTTCTAAATCAACTAAAAATTTACGATATTTTTATCCTTTAATTTTTGAAATTTTTGTATTCACGCGAAAATTAACGACGTCTTTCATTAAAAAAAAAGTTACTCTGCCCCTCCCCGCAAATGTATCCCCCAGCGTTTCGCCTGTAAAAAAAATCGCAGATGCAATAATTATCGCGTCGGCGTTGGACCCGCGCAAAAAAAGGTCACGGATAGACAAAAACCGTTCAGTTCGCGCCCTAGACTCTATTAGATTGTCTCCGTCTATCTCTATTTGTCATGCCTAGCGAGATTTGGCGGCGTCCGGGACTTATATGAAGGTTAATAATATTAATGAAACCGTACGACAAAAAGTGGCCGCTGCCGCGCACCAATCTTCTCGCTGCCGTACGGATTTTTTACCGTAAACGTATTAAAAATAAATACGGAGTAAATTAGTGTCTGATTGAAATTTTGTTCGAAGGCGATCGCAAACAAAGGATTAGCTCCGTGTTTTCATGCATTGTGTTTAACTAATAATTCCGGTAAAAAACGACGCGATCAGCGCGTAGTCGGATAAGACTTCCTCGAGGTGTTCGAGCTTAAGTCAACAAAGGGGTCGGTGTAAATGCCCCCAGAAGGATCTGCGAGGTGTACAACTAGTTTCAAATATTGTTGAATATTCCGCGACTGGATGGAACAGAAAAATAAAAGCGGTGTTAATCCCTGGGGCAAATGCACTTTAAATCGCTGCCGGGGCATTTTTTGCATTAAAAGTGCAATGTTACTGTTCACTTCCGTGTAAGCAAAGTATCACTTTTAATTAGGGACTAAATTTATATTTAATAGCTCGGTATTAAGTGCAAAAACAAACTAATATTTGCAGATGTACTTTAAATCGCTACCGTAGAAATTTTTTTGCACTCTGTGCTTTAAACAGGCTATATTATTCTTTATTTCCGTGAAGCAAAGTGTTACTTTTAATAAAGGATTAATTTTACTTTTATTCCCTTCAGATCAAATGCAGAAATAAACGAAAATTTGTAAATGCACTTTAAATCACAATCATTTCTTTTCGCACTCCGAGCATTGCTATTCTTTATTTCCATGAAATAAAGTGTCATTTTTAATTAGGGACTAAATTTATATTTAATAGCTCGGTATTAAATGCAAAAACAAGCTAATATTTGGAAATGCACTTTAAACTGCTACCGTAGCAATTTTTTGCATTCCGTGCACTAAAAGCATTGTTATTCTTTATTTCAGTGAAACAAGTGTTATTTTTAATTGGAGATTAAATGCAGTTTTAATCCCCCAGAACTAAATGCAAAAACAAACTAACATTTGCAAACGCATTTTAAATTGATACTGTAGCAATTGTTTGGCACTCCAACGGGCTATATTATTCTTTATTTCTGTGAAGCAAAGTGTTACTTTTAATAAGAGATTAATTTCACCTTTAATCCCTTAGGATGAAGTGCAAAAATAAACAAATATTTGTAAATGCACTTTAAATCACTAACAGCAATTTTTTGCATGCCGGGCATTAAAAGTGCTCTATCACTTTTTATTTCCATGAAGTGTCACTTTTAATTGGGGGATTAAATTGGTCAGGATTAAATTATATAACAAACAAATATATGCAAATGCGCTTTAAATAACTACTGTAGTATTTTTTGCGCTCGGTGTGTTAAAAGTGCAATACTATTTATTGCCATGAAACAAAGTAACAATTGTAATTAGGGAATAAAATTACTTCTAACTCCTCACGATTAAATGCAAAAGCAAACTAATATTTGTAAGTGCACTTTAAATCACTACTATAGAATTTTTTTGCACTTCGTGCATTAAACCGGATATATTATTTTTTATTTTACTTCTGTGAAGCAAAGTGTTACCTTTAATAAGGGATTAATTCCACTTTTAATCCCTTGGGATGAAGTGTAAAAATAAACGAATATTTGCAAATGCACTTTAAATCACTACCGCAGCTTTTTTGTCATTTTCAATTAGGTATTAAATTCCTCAGGTTTAAATGCAATAACAAACTAATATTATGCAAATGCAGTTTAAATAAATACTGTAGGATTTTTTTGCGCTACGTGCATTGAAAGAGCAATACTATTTATTTTCGTAAAACGAGGTGCCAATTATAATTGGGGATTAAATTTACTTTTAATTTCTCAAGATTAAGTGCATAAACAAACTAAATTTGCAAATGCACTTTAAATCACTCTCGTAGCAATTTTTTTGCACTCTGTGCATTAAAAGTGATGCATTATTCTTTATTTCCGTGAAGCAACGTATCACTTTTAATTAGGCATTAAATTTACTTTTAATCTATCTGGGTTGAATACAAAAAGAAACGAACGTTCGCAGATGCACTTTAAAACAAAGCGTAGCAATTTTTTATACCTAATACCTTAATCTGCGGTTTAAATATGCTGTATTAACCTTAATTTCCCTGAAGCAATATCACTTTTAATTCTAGGGATTAAATTTAGCTTCAATCTCAAGGAATTAAATTAAAAAAACGACCAATATTTGTAAATGCACTTTAAATCATTACCGTGTTTTTTTTGCACTTCGAGCATGAAAAGTGCCATATTCTTTATTTCCATGAGGTAAAGTGTCACTTTTAATTAGGGATTAAATTCCTCAGGATTAAATGTAATAACAAACGAAAATTACGCAAATGCACTTTAAATAAATTCTGTAGGAATTTTTTGCGCTACGTGCATTAAAAATGCAATACTATTTATTTTCATAAAACAAGTTGCCAATTATAATTGGGGATTAAATTTACTTTTAATTCCTCAAGATTAAGTGCAAAAATAAATAAATATTTGCAAATGCACTTTAAATCACTCTCGCAGCAATTCCTCAGAATTAAGTGCAAAAACAAACTAATACTTGCAAATGCACTTTAAATTACTCCCGTATCATTAAAAATGTCATATTATTCTTTATTTTGATTAGGCATTAAGTTTACTTTTAATCTTTCTGGGTTGAATGCAAAAAGAAACGAATGTTCGCAGATGCACTGTAAATACAAAGCGTAGCATTTTTTTGTACCTTAATACCTTAATCCGTGGATTAAATGTGCTGTATTAACCTTAATTTCCCTGAAGCAATGTCACTTTTAATCTATAGGGATTAAATTTAGCCTTAAATCTCACGGAATTAAAGAAAAAACAACAAATATTTATAAATGCACTTTAAAACATAGTCGTGGCAGTTTTTCGCACGCGTTTAAAGTGCTATACTATTCTTTACGTTTATGAAGCAAAGTGCCAATTTTAATAAGGGATTAAATTTACTTTTAATCTCCCCAGGAAAAACAAACATATTTCGTTGATTTATTCCGATATTCCATTTATTAAAAGTGCTGTATTATTTTTTATATCCGTAAAGAAACGTCGCTTCTTCATGTCTAGGAATTAAATTTATATTTAATCCCATAGGATTATAATAAAAGCCAAAGGAATATTTGCAAATCTGAATAGCAGTTTTTTATGTGGATTAAAAGTGCTGCATTAAACTTTATTTCCATAGGATAAAGTTGCATTTTTAATTTCTAGGGATAAAATCTTCATTGGGATTTAATGTAAAAAGTTGTGGTCGTATCACAAAAACTAAAAATATTATCACATTTATTTTTATGGCTTCGAATGTATCTCAAAAAGGTGCATGTAGAATGTTCAAACTGTTTTAAGATATCTTGAAATTGAAACGAGAAATGGGCACCAGTCGGTTTAGCCAAAAATCGGATAACGCCCTGTAACAAAATATAGAGAGATGCAGTTTGCGCCATTGTTATTTTCTCGAAAAAGAGCTCTAGACTCGTCTATCAGATTTGCTCTATTTATGAGTAAGTAACCCTTGAAAACTGAGCAATTTGATGAAGTTTAGCATTGCCAGAAGTTCAAGAATGTATGTTTCTACTTAAAACTGAATCACGCTTCCTCTAGATTAAAAAAACACACATCTGAAATCCAAATTTACGGCGCTATCCACCAATATATCAAAAAGCCAGAACAGCGAAGGACAAAAATTATAGCGTTCTTCGTACGAAACCAATAAAATCGCCCGCAAATTTATTTATTACTCACCTCGAAACAATTATCTCTGGCTAGCACCTCGCCACTTACACGACCTCTCTTAAAAGTCCCTAAAGGCCCGGTGCGGTCTGCGAAAAGGAAAACCACATTATTGCGACCGCAAAGTGTCCGAATATCCTAGATTCCCATCCGAATAGGTACTTTCGGTCGTTCCGTGAGTTATATCGTGATTTAGTGACTTGTTAGGATAATAAAATTTACGACTTTGTTAGCTAACGAACACATTATAAATATGCTGAATAGGTAATCAGCGGAATTAGTCAACTGATTATCGTACAGGGCGTTTCATTTTTTATTGTCAACTATAAAATATAAAAATATATAAACTATTAAAATAAAATGTCGGTAAACTTCTTCTGTTTATAACTTTTGATCTAATCAATATTTTTCTACGCTCGAGGCTAGTTTTGTAGGTCTTTTGAAGATGAAAAAAAGTACTTTACTGTTTTCTCGTGGAAATTAATGGAAAAAAGTTATAAGCAAAAAAGTTAATTTACGTAAAAAATATACAATTAACCACCCTGTAAACAATCTTCCCCCCATTTGTATGACTGTGGAAACTAATATGTTATTGTATGTACATAATATAGTGATAAATTCAGTTTGCCGAAACAAAAAGTCGTGAAATGGTCATTTTCTTATTTTCCTGGCCTATTATTCCGGCAGAGGTAATTGAAAACGTTCAACGGGAAACAATCCTTCCACTACAAAAATGTATTGAAGTAAATGGACAAAACACTAATTTTTATCCATTTATCACATTTCAAACGTCATTATTACGAAAACCGCTGATTTTAGAGATATGGTATGTTATACAAAAAGAGTTCAGAATTTACCATACAATTCAAAAATATACAGGGTGTTCCATTAAAAAAAATCAATGATGACTGCATATGTTCTTCTTGAGACACCCTGAATATACTCGTAATTTTCTTATGTCAAAGAATCCGCAACTAAAAATACTAATCGACGTGTCCGAGCGTTTTCCCACAAAATAATTATCTGCATGTTAAACGAATTTATTCCTATAACTCACTTTGGACACTAATAAAATTTTTAATCCGCTTTTTTGTATTGTGGAAACTAGGTGTAATGTTATTCAATAGACAAACTTTTTATAAACAATAATTAACTTGTTGATTCTTAATTTACGGCGAACGCTAGCGAAACGCCGCGGAGGCATCATGTCGCGCTACCAGTGAAATAATAGAATTAAACAACATTAACCTGTTCCAGATTTTTTACGCTGATTGCTAAACAAGGCATTCAAGGCAATTACAACAGACTATACAAATATCTCAAGATAAGAATTTCTTTCATTGTCGTAAGATTTTCACGTACACGTACAGTTAAAAAATTTCTACATCGCGGTTACCCATATACAGCGATTATTCAAGAATATTGCTCCCGAAATCCATATTAAGCGTTTTGCCGTGAACGACGTTATAAAATCGTATTTCTAACGGTAATTTCCTTTGTCTTTTTTTATAACCTGCAATTTAGACGCTATATCACGTAAAAATACTTACGCCGAAGCACAGGGATAGGAACAATCACAGTAATGATTTGTGTTCCGCAAGAATACGTACAGGGTGTATCGAAGTTAACTTTTGACTACAGCTTAATGGTGTGCTGTTAGGATTTTTATAGCTAGAAAATTTTTTTGCGTTCAAATTTAAGCAGAATACGATCCTGTTCCGAAGGCTTACGAAGGGCAACGGAGATTAGCCTTCGCCGTTCAGTGAATGTCGTTTTGCCGTCTCCGAAAAGCCTATACTGATTTATTTTGTTACATTTTTATTTTACATGAAAGAGTCGAAAATTCAGGAAAGGGTTGATATAATTAGAACCTACTTTTTTCAGGAGAAAAATATCTTGTTGCAAGAAGACGTTAACAAATGGATTATCCCGACCTAAAATACCGAATAATAAAAAGTTTATAAGATTGGTTCAACATTTAAGAAATTGTGGGAAATTTTAAACATTCGAAAAGAACCTGGCAGACATAAGATTTCAAGTATGTCATATGCTGTAAAAATCAGGTGAGTATGCAGATTATTCATTTATTATTGTGTTTTTCAGTTATTATTATGAAAATTTCTAAAAAAGGTAAAAAAATTGGGAATCTGAGAAAATAAACGTATTTCTAAAGTAGGATCTAATACCTTGTATTGGCAACCTTTTGAATAATAAATAGATGTTCATATTTGTCGGAAACACTTTGGCCTTCCGAAATTCGGGACTTATACGGAACTTTGAACCCACGGAGTGCAAATACATAAATAAATAAATAAATAAATAAATAAATAAATAAATATCAATAACATGCTTTCGTAATACTTTGTAATGTGATCCATCCAAAAGCAGTTACTGATGATTGTATTGCCGCTGCCACTTGACACGCCCAGATAATTATATCGCTATAAAGTGTACACGCATGTGGGAATAATACTTATCCTTGTCCATCTGTAGTTTCTCTTTACAGATTTTGTCTCGAGTAGAGTTACGGAGCTAGCAGGATATTAAATTATGAAAGTGAAATCCGTTCCAAGAAAAGATACGAAACGTTTATTCTATTTAAACAAACGAGTCACAAAAATTAAAGGACAAAAAAAATTTAGGCGTTTTTCAAAATTTAGCGAAAAATAATAATCATAGATGAATAGAAAAAAAAAGCAAAATGAAGCTTGATGTTTCTAGTTTCAGGTCTAAAACCCAAAGAATAGAATATACAGGGTGTTTGTTCTACAAGTTCAATGACAAACTTTGAAAGATGGTAGCTAGATTGATTTTTTCTTATATAGTTCGATTCGTTTTTGTCTAAAAGCATTTTAAAAAATATTATTTCCTATTTCAATCAAAGTAGTCTGATAAATAAAAGTGATGCTATAACAATAATTATTATTTGTGTCATTTTGTTTCTTCATTCGACGCTTAGCATTGAAGTGCTAAATAAAAAATTAATTTTTCACAACTGCATGCAATTTGCATGTGTGGAGTGACGAGAATCCTAAAGAAACACGACAATAATGACATTACCTGATAGCCATAGACAACATCTTGTTTTCATCGCCTATTGAACTCGAAGTTTTAAATTCGTGACGTTGCTACTCAAACCGAAACATACGGACTTGCCAATAATGGCATTTTTCTCTAGAATGGCTTTCTGTAGGCGATTTTTTCAAGAGACAATATATTTTTTTAAATAAAACAACCTTTTCAACGTTGCTGTCCGTTTTAAAAAAATACGACCAGTGTAAAAGTTTTGACCGCTAAAAGGGAGAGGCAACCGGAAAAAAAACTATCACCCAGTCGCAAGAATGAAGTGAAAATAGAAACGAAAGCTTGCATGAACCGATCTCGAAGTAACCGAGATTGGTAGTACTCAACATCAGATATAAAGAATATCTGGCAATTAAACCGAAAAGCAAGTCTGGAGATTGCCACGATGGTATGAATTTCGAAAACTATAAAAAATGGGTGGAAGAAAAACTGATATTTAACTTGTCAAAAATGTCAACTTTCGAATGGCAGTATCGACATTTTAATACGAATTAAAATCAAAAAGTTAATCAAAGTTTTATGGCCCCGAAAATAAGACTGATTTTTCGATCGTTTTTGCGATATTTGAAATCGATTTGAAGCACTAGCAATATTTACACATAATAGTGTAGTTATCAAAGAAAATTTTAAGCTCAACCCCATTCCTAAAGATGTGGCGGCCTATTTTACGGATTTTACAAAAACGCTTTTTTTTCGAAAAATCCGATTTTCGTAAAAACTACAATATTTTTCAATTTTGAAAAAATCATTTTATTTTGAAAAAACTGCGAATTTTAGCGGTTTTTTGCAATAACGAATTAATTTAATTATCGATCAACACCGGTTTGTGTTTATTCGATCCGTATTAAAAACATTTGTTTGAAATATTTTTTTCTAAAATGTAGTTTTTTTATAAATGAAACAATATAGTTTTTTGCGGACTTTGGACGTCATTTTGAAAATGAAGCCCTAAAATTCAGGTGTGGTAAAGTAGTTCATTGAATTCTACGGAATTTTCCCTAATTTTTACATATTTTCAATTACTGAACTATTTTTTGGCAAAAAAATTAGGTATTTTCGACAATTTGATTGGACTATATAGGAGCGTATGGTATAGACAATCCTCCATATTGTAACGTTCAAAGTGACAAATGTCGTAATATGAGTTCAAGGAAGGAAATCGACGTTTTAAACTTTTATTGCCGACAAGCTCTTGATCACGATATATTTAGACTTCCTCTAATATATCATCCCATAGAGATGATTTGAACAACTATGAAATACTTCGTTGAAAACCAAAACGTGGATCTTAGTTAGTTTAAAAACTGCGCGATTTGACTAAAGCTTTAAGAAATAACACGCCATAATAGTCCAAATAAATGTGCCAAATTTTTACGTGATCGGTGAAAGGATTACGAAGTTATTAATTAAATTGGTTTGATTTTTGACAATTTTGACGGCCTGTAACTCAAAAACCAAAAAGTTTTATTTAACTTTTTTTTCGTAGATCGTATTTTTTTATCGTCGTGAATATGCAGTCAAACCTTGTCGATGAAATTTGCGGACACCCGTATTTGGACAAAATTTAGGAAAAATCAGTTTTCACCCAAAAATATCACTTGTCTCTGAAATTCATAGGGAAGTCATGAACTTTGACCACAGGATCGTGTTCAACGCATCGAATTCCTTTGGAAATAATATGTGCGTCTTTTGGGTTTGGACTTTTTTTTGTGTGCTTCTGTTGTCAAAGCCAAAAAGGTCATTTTGTTTTTTAATTTCAAATTTGCAACCTGGATTTTTTTTAATTTTTTTGCTTTAGTTGCAAAATGAAATATACGACGCACGAGCGTAATATAGTTACGTATTATTACATATTCGGAAAGCTTATGAAAAGAGCTTTAAATAAAAAAAAAATCGAACGAAATCTGGAATAGATAAGTTGAATAGTTTACAAGTTATGGTCCTATAATCAAATTATTAATTATTAGTCTGGACGATCCCGAGGATCTTCCACAATAAATATAAAAGAGTTTTAAGTTAAAAAAAAATCGTCAAGATTCGTTGAAAAACAGCGGAGTTACAGAGAGGATGCGATGCCAAAACGTTCTGGTAATAATAACGCAATTTATACATATTTAATTCAAAAGTCATAAATAAACTTCTTCTGCTTATAACTTTTGATCTAATCAATATTTTTTGACGCTCGAGGGCTAGTTTTGAAGTTCTTTTGAAGACGAAAAAAAAGTACATTACTGTTTTCTTGTGGAAATGAACGGAAAAAGTTATTAACGAAAAACTTGAATTTATGTAAAAATTATACAATTAACCACCCTGTAAACAATCTTCCCCCCATTTTTATGACTGTGGAAACTAATATGTTACTGTATTTAGTTATAAATTCAGCTTGCCGAAACAAAAAGTCGCGAAATGGTCATTTCCCAGCTTATTTTCCTGGCCTATACGTTGCTTTCGCCAGTCGATGTCTAGTCTATTTATCAACAAATAGACGGCCTTAGACGAGTCGTTTAGCAAAGTGAAATATGGATTCACTGTACATAAATCGTAAATCTGAACTCGATACCGATAAATACCAGCAGAAATCGAATCAGCCGGCCGATGATTCCTGCGGAATTTAATTCCCAGAGAAACTTTTCCGCGCCTTACACCTTCTATGAGGTCTCATGCCGCTTATGGGGTTCGGTGATTTACAGGAAATGAAAAAAGCTTAAATAGGGGCTTTATGTGTTATTATGATGAAAGTTTTTTAATCAAAGTTAGTGGAAGAACCGGCCATATTCCGTGTGGGTGTTATTTACAGTTCGATTTCCTTGTAACTGTTAATTATACGAATTTGAGGATTCTACGAATGGCGAAACGCGCGAATATCGGCCGCGAGGCGGCGCGGTTGCGTGAAACGTTAGAGTTCGTCGAGGATATCCGCTAAATTCGTCCAATTTAATTCACAGTAAAAGCTTAGTGGTAAAAAAGTATTCTTTAAATATGAAACACAGTTTCAACGTCTTCAGTTTTTCTACGGAGCCTTCATAAATGATTTCAAGTCACGTGAGCGTCTAGCGTAGGCAACCAAGATTGCACGACTGGTACTATCTACTAAAAATCCCCAGATGTAATTAAATAATATGAATAAATGATATGAACCCATAACGATTTATTACTATTTTTAGCTTTATCAAAGAGTAAAATAGACAGTGTGAAACAACTGAATATTTTGAAATATGTACGATTTAATATTGACGCAAAAGAGACAATAAAACGATGGCAGCAGACGAACTTAAACGATAACAAACGCGGACGACAGACGAGGAAATAAGAAGTTCAAGGATTTTTATGTCATGACTTGTTCGAAGGGTCATTAAAAAAATGAAAAAACCGCGGGGTGCTATTAAATTAAAGGGTTGAAATTGAAAATAGGGGTGAAAGTGTACTTTTGCAGTTTTTTAAATATAGCACGAAAACGAAGCAAAATTTCGGCTTAGTTCATAGGAAATATTTTGTAGATAATTGAATTTCCCATCGAAATGGCTTATTTAAAACTTTAAAAGAAAAATTTTATGCAAAAAATCGTTAATAAACAATTTAAAAAAAAAGAAAAAATAAGATTTTTTGATTTTATTTACTTATTTTACACTAAGTTGTGAAAATCTTTATTTATTATTAACAAATAAAACTTTTGAAATAATTTTTAATTAAGTAAAGAACCAATTTGTTAGAAAAATAATAAAAATTATAGTCATTATTATGTTATAAACGACGAAAATCTAAAAAATATTTAAGTTTGACCGGTTATAACTCAGTCAATTTTAGTCCAAAAACTTTTGAAAACGCATCACTGTGAAGGGAGTCTTATCTAGTTTTTTTGTACAGCAATTTTCTTTGCCTACTTCTACTAAAAAAAAATAGAGTAAAAAAGTAAATAAAATCAAAAAATCTTATTTTTCGCTTATTTAAATTGTTTATTAACGATTTTTTGCAGACAATTTTTCTCTTAAATTTTTTAAATAAGCCATTTCGATGGGAAATTCAATTCTCTACAAAATTTTTCCTATGAACTATACCGAAATTTTCTTTGTTTTCGTGGTATATTTAAAAAACTGCAAAAGTGCATTTTCACCCCGATCTTCAATTGCAACCCTCTAGTTTAATAGCACCCCGCGTTTTTTTCATTTTTAATGACCCTCCTCACAAGTCATGTGATGAAAATCCTTGAAGGTCTTATTTCCTTCCTTTTTGCAAAAAATGAGAATTGAAACGTATAAACGTCACGAAAATCGAAAAATTGGCTAATTGTAAGTTTGAGCGGCCATACAGGGTGTTTCTAAAATAGGGTTACAAACTTCTGCTGCGTTTATGACTCATTAAAATAAGCCAAAAAGTTCCAGTTAACATGTGCCCTAAAACGCACCCTTAGGAAGTTATATGCCCTTAAAAGGGCTCAAACAAAACTGATTTTTTTCAAATAAATTGCAGTTATGAAGGATCCGATCATTTAATAAATAATTTAGGACATAAACTAAGACTATTTAAATTTAGAGTTACACTTACTAATTAAAGAACTAACTACTACTGCAGACAATAGCTAAATGTGAAATAGAAAATAATGGGATTAAAATTATCAAACTTAATTTACTCGAAAACCATTGGAAATATCGATTTGGACAAAGATAATATTTTTTACATAAAATTGTTTAAGATTTTATAAATCTCTATAGAAAATTGTAAAAAATTTGAAATAAAAAAAAATTACGGGCCGAAAACCCCCTTCACCAACCTAAATGGGACGCATATGATTTGCATGTCGAAAAATGGAGTAGCCCATGTTATTTAACGTAAAAAGTTATGTAAGACCCATAAATTTTTTTCTATTTATTTGCGACCGTTTTGTCAATAACAGAAAAAAAAAACAGTTCCTTAGGGTGCGTTTTAGACCACAATAGGAACTTTTTGGCTTATTTTAATGAGTTATAAACGCAGCAGAAGTTTGGAACCCTATTTTAGAAACACCCTGTATATCAGTCAATTTTCATTCAAAAATACTTTCAGCCTCTTATTTTGAAGGAAATTCTATCTACTTTTTTTTCTATAAAGCTATGCCTATACTATCTTTACCCAAAAAAAAATAGAGGCAAAAAAGTAAAAAAAAAATAACAAATTGAATTATTTGCTTTTTTTCCAAATTTAATAACAATTTTTTGCATACAATTTTCCTTTAAAATTTTTGAAATAAGCCATTTCGAAGGGAAATTCAATTCTCTAAATAATTTTTCCAAGTGAAATTTTTTTCGTTTTCGAGCTACAATTAAAAAACTGAAAGGGGTGCATTTTCACCCCTATCAGCGGAAACACTCCAAAAACGATAATTAAAATTGATCCATTATATGGATTTATGTTAGTTTAGTACTAGTAAGGAGGTATGACTGAAAATGTAGCAAAGGAACGTATTTTCATCATAAATAACAGGTACTTTTTAATTCTGTTTAAATTTTACATAGCGTAAATTTTTAAGATTGTCACAAATTGCCATCATGTATTTCATGAAGGTCTTCTTCTGAATATCGAGCAGCAACTTCTCTACATGTTCTTGAAATTACTTTGCCACATTGTCCATAAATAACAAACAAATTAAAATAATCCTCATTAGTATATTTTAAATGATCCCCAGGCATTTTTATTTAAATTCTCGGCAAAAACTTTTACAAACACAACAATAATTTGACAACTTGTCAAATGTCGTTATTTTAATTGTTTTTGAAGTGTTTTTGGTCATGGCCAATTTGATAATAGGTCTGATACGAGAAAAACTGACCAAAAAATAGAAAATTGAAAATATCTTTAAAAGTAGTAAAGGCAACCCAACAATGCTTATATGGCTTGAAAGGAAATTTCAATCTGCATACGACAGAGTAAAAAAATACAGGGCGTACCATTCAAGTTAACAAAGTTATAGCTGTTTGAAGTTATCAAAACGTAACAGCAAAAATGAACCACCTAGTATTAAATGTTTTAATTTGTTGGTATACCATAATTTATTGTTACCTATGTACTATACAGGTACCAAAAATACGCACCTGAAAAGAGTTACTAGCATCTCCGCGGACCCTTGCACCTGTCAATTAATTTTTTTTTATATCTCAAAATCTATAACTTCTAGGTATAGGGAATATCTAATAAAGTGATCCTCAAATTTCACGTAGAATCCAAAAATGCAATAGTATATAGGGTGTCCCATTTAAAATAAGAAAGTTAATGTCGATTTCCGGTATAAGCGGAAGTGGCAGAAAGTTCTAAATATTTTAACTTTGTTGGCCCTACGGCCTTTGCTAGGTTGCCAAATTTTCAGAATTATCGGATCAGTACTTTCCGAGATATCGACAATGGCGATTCCCGATGGAACACCCTGTATATTCTTATAATGTAAAGAGTGCAGTTATAAGAAGGCAACGGTTGTGTCAATGGCCTACCACCCCTGCACCACATTGCAACTACCCTAATATTTCCGATCTCTGGTCATAATGAGTCGTTTACAATGAACAGTGACAAAGCGTTGCGTCTAAGCTCGAGATAAGCTGTGTTCCAACGAAATCTTACTGGCCACGCTTGTAATGATTTACGATGGCTCCGTATTTCTCTTCACCATGTGTTTACCGACCCTTTCTTCGTCACGTCTGTAACTGTTTATCATCTAGCTAGAGAAATATCTATTTCATTGTTTTATTTAACCAACAATCTGACAAACAATGATATCAGCGACGACAGAAGCTAACCAGCGTATAAACAAGGTTTCACGTAAACAAAATATACAGCTTTTTTCTTAAAATTCCTCGGTTTTATTATTTGTTATTTTTATATTTGAGAATCCGGAGGCGAATTTGTCAAAATAAACAATGTCTGACTCAGACCAAGTTGTTTGAAATCGCGTTTGTACAATACTACATCTTTTCCAGATGTATGTATTTCAAAAAAAGTAAATCGCATTTCAAGCTGGCTATTTCTTTTTCAAACGGCAATGTTCGAATTTCAGTTTAATGACATTTCTTTGAGAAAAAGTTAGTGATATTTTATCAAAGGGATTAAAAAAGAAAATCAAATTAAGTTTAACAAAGAAAACAACAAGTACAGATAGCTATTTTTTATTCTAGTTTGCAAAATCTCTTTGTATTCTAAAATTGAAGTTTTTTTGCGACCATCAGTCATCATGTTAACTTACACTTCAGTTACTTCAGGTCACTTTTATACATACAGGAGACAGTATAAAAAAGTTTTCGAAAAAAAATTGTCATTTGTAAATCGGTGTTACTGTCATAATGTTCCTCAGGAGTAAATGTTGCCGTTGTTACACTTTTGCATCACGATTTTATTTGACACGTGATTCAATGGACTAAACTATCTGTAAAACAAATGAGGATGTCAAGAACTTACACCGGAAGACTGGCGTAACATTGAAACTTAAAAAAAAATAGGATAAAGAACTTCTGTAAAATCCTTACTACATAGTTAGATTTGCTCCCCACTCCCAAATTTTTTCTAAAAGCGCTACTGATCTATATTCTTGTAAAAATGCGGAAAATGTAAAATAATAGTATACCTAACGTGAAAAAATTATTAGTAGACATTTTGTTGCACTTTGTGATGGGGAAGGCTATGTAGAATGTAAATATAAAAAAAGTAACCCGAAAGAAGTGACGCTAAATTGGCAAATTGCAAGTAAGTGTTTCTTAAGAAGAGGTAAAAAATCCAGGGCCGTATTCTGTGACCAAAAATAAGGGTTTTTTGTTAAAATGTGGGGTCTTAGAACAACTATTGTCCAGCTACAGCGCGTCAAAAATTAAAACAAAAATCAGTTTTTAATTTTTAAATCGCTTATGGTTAAAATTATAGTTAATGTAAAAGTTTATAAACAATTACTTGTATTTTGGAATTGTTTTATTTTTTTCGATAAGATCATTAATTCCTGTACGGCAACTTCTTTTTTGATCAAATATAACCAAAAACTATCGTACTAAATCATGGCCGGTTATAATTAATGGTACAAATTAAAAATTCGAATTAAAAAACAAATAAATAAATTGTGAAAATTTACAATATTTTGAAAATTCCTTATTATAAACTAGAAATGTTATATTCAAAACATTATGGCTGTAATTGACTTTTCATAAGTAAAATAATAAAAAAAACCATGCCGTACATTTTTAACTAGTGGATTTACATAGCTGATAATATTTTTCATTAAAACATTTTTAGGTCATTAATAACTATACGGCATTTACAAATTTTCGTCAGAAATATAACATGAATGAAAATGGCAATGCCGTACATATTCGTTGGAAGTCCAAAATGAGTTCAAGAGAAATTTAAGTTATACCGTAGAAATTATGATGGCATTGTCTTTAAGATTAAAAAAAAAATGTGGATAGATAATCGAAAAAATATTTTGAGAAATTTAGAAATTTAATGACGTGCAAGAAAGTATAATTTTTAAATAAATAACGAGCGTTCAAATAAAAACGTGGTCAAGTTGGTTCTGAAAATTTGGACGTAGGGCGTAACGTATAGCAAATGAACTTAAACGTCATCTGTCAAAGCGCTATATCGCCGCTATCAATTTTAATATTTTCGTTTTAAAAAGTGTTTAAAATGGTGTTTTCTCAAGAACAAAAAGTGTTTATCATAGAGTCCTACTTTAGAAATGGACGCAAGATTGATGGAATATGGAAGTATTCTATTGAGGAATGTTTCATAGAATTTCAAAATCAATTTCCCGGCGTTGTTGAGTACAAAATTTTTCAAAGTGCAGTTCAGCGTTGTGTTAATGTTTTTCGTGAAACGGGCAGTGTAACAAGAAAAGAAGGAAGCGGCCGACCTAAAAATCGGACTGAAGAATTAAAAGAAAATGTCCAACAAATAATGGAAAATGCGCCAAGAACTTCTATACGTGTTTTATCACAAATGGTGGGAGTATCAGTCGGTACCTGCCACACAGTGTTAAAAAAAGATTTCCGTTTGTTCTCCTATCGTTTAACTTGTCAGCAAGAACTTCATGAAGTTGATTTTCCGCGAAGGGCTGTATTTTGGGAATGGTTTTTAAACAACTACGGTGAACTTCATAATATCACCTTTTTTTCTGATGAAGCCTGGTTTCATTTAAGTGGTTACGTAAACTCACAGAATATGAGAATGTGGTATTCTGAAAAACCAGATAACTTTTTTGTCGAGGGCCCACTGAACGCTCAAAAAATTGGAGTTTGGTGTGCTCTCAATCGAAGGAGGATTTATAGACCTATTTTTTTTAATGGTACTCTTACTGCGCAAAGGTATAGGGAAGAAATTATCGCTCCTTTTGTTAACCAGCTGGAAGAAAACAAAATTACAAACTTTTACTTTCAACAAGATGGCGCAAGGGCACATACGGCAGGCGAGACGATGAATATGTTGAGGGAAGTTCTCCAAAATCGACTAATAAGTCTCAATGCTGAACATGAATTTCCACCGAGGTCATGTGATATTACGCCGTGTGATATCTTTTTGTGGCCTTACCTTAAAAACACTATTTTTGAACTGCCTATTCCTGATTTAAACCATCTGCAGGCTCGACTTATAGACAAGATTCGTGAAATTAACAATACCCCGAGCATCTTAGAAAATGTCTTTAATTCTTTGAGGAACAGGTGTGAAAAGTGCTTGGAACAAGGAGGGGGACACTTTCAGCAGCTGCTTTAATTGTTTGTTATTGTTATCACGATTATTCATTAAAATAAAGTTATATAGTCATTAACGTTATTGAAACTGACAGCTGCTATACAGCTCGTTGAGAAATGAGGTTAAGTTGGTCGCTATAAGCTACTCCCTACGTCCAATGTGTCAGAGCCAACTTCGACCACGTTTTTATTTGAACGCTCGTTATAATAATAAACAATTAATTTTAACTCAATATTCATGAGAACTTCTATATAGATACTAACATTTAAAACAGTAATATAATATATGTTTTGAAGTAACAGTACCCTCGCACTTGTGTATTTGCAACTTCTGTCACAATTGTTTCAACAATTTATTTATGTAAACATTGTGATGAAGCCACTAGCATACAATATATGTTTAAAATTAGTAAAAATAATTTAAAAGTGCATTTGTTACAAAAACAACTTTTAAGATTGTCGGTTATAAACATGAATAAAACCACATAAAAATGTACACGCCGAAAAGAAACAAGAGACAGACAAAGAAGATGTTTCGATGGCCAGCTAGAATCTCGAAGCGGTAATTTTAATTTTAAAATAAAAATAATTCAAAATTTTTAAAAAAATATTCGAATGCACATTTTTTTATCGATTTTTTAATAATTTTTTGGATTTTGAAAAAGTTTTACTTATGTACTTGTGAAAAAAAAATAATATATAAGCTTCTTCAAATTTATAAAATTAATAATTTCCATATCGACCTATGGTTTTTTAACGACATATTTAAAAATTATTTTACATCTGATATAATGTTTTAGCAACAATGCCGACCATTGTCCAATAACCGGAAACCATAAGGGTCAGAATAGGGGTTTGCACATCCGGGGTTTCTCACTCCTGTATCGACAAATATGTACGGCATTACTGAAAAATATTTCTATATGATATTGTAAGTCTTATTATAGAAAGGCCGTACAGTAGTAAATAATTTGTATTAAGGAGGAAATGGTAGTAAAAATAAAATCAATTCTTGCAAGTAATACTTATTTGCAAAAATATATTTCAAGCCATTGTGAACCATTTTTTTTGTACGGCATTTTGTTTTTGTTGATTATTGTTGTCATTATTAACAAAATATATTAATGCCCTACAAAAATTTTTCACCGTGAAATCCTACTTTTCAGAGGGAAATTAATTTTCCTGTAGTAAGCACATGTTTCATGAAAAATGTACGGCATGGACAAAAATGTCATTAATTTATAAAATAGGATTAAAATTAGTGAATTTGATGTTGGTTCAAACCACCCCCCAATACGCTACTTACAAATAGAGGGTCGCATCCTGTATTCCTAACCCCTGTATCAGCAAGTACGTACGGCGTCGTCGCTTAAAAATTTATCTATGTATCGATACGAAACGAAACTTGCAGTATAAACTGACTTCCGGTATTGCTATTTTTGTACGGATTAGGTGGAGGTTCATTGGCGAACCCCCCCCCCCACACCCCGGGGGTCAGGATTAGCTTACCTGTGTACTCATCTGTACCAACAAGAATTGACGGCATAGTTTCGAAAGTTATTGCTATATGTGGTAGTATTGATTTATAAGTAATTCATGCTGGGTCAAATGACCCCTTGAAAATTTCCGATGGGCTTGTAGTATAGTACACATTTCCTACTAAGAAACCGCGCACTATCTGATAACTCCCGCTCTGACATCACCAGATCCTGCTGCACAAACAAACCCACCGCGAAATCCTGCACAGATGCATAATTAATTACCTATTTTTTTCTCGTGCACCATCCTCTGTTTTTTTTTTACGCCTCATCTTCCTTACGTAAGCACAGCGGACCAGACAAACTAGGTCCCGTTCGCCAATTTACAGACAATACCGTCTCGGGCCCATCTCGATTGAACATTGGGGTCACTCAAAACGAGTCTCATGTCCGAAGCTACGTAGCGCATATTTTAACTATATAACTTTCACTAGCGTTTCTCAATATTTCAGTACAGCCAATATAACACTGCGACACGGCTTAGTGCAAATTTATTCCGTCCATTAGAAGATATCGCCTTCCCTCGACACTTAATCATGGAATCGGTAAGTTATGAGCCACTTTAGAAGGTTAGTTACGTAAATTTGTCTGTATGAGTATTTTTTTTTAAAGTAATGCATGTACATCAATTATAGTTGTTCTAGAAGTGGTACTGTGTTTTCAAATTCATCGATCTGTACGGTAACCTTTACCTGTTTCTAAGATACTGTTATCACGATGGGATCTGTTGATATTTGGAGGAATATTTTTAAAAGGGCGTTTCCTATTTGTTAAAAACATTCCTCGGTGTCAAACATATGCAGTTCGATTATTTTGCTTTATTAGATCATGGAAATGTCGTCTGAAAGTAGCGATATAAAATGCGGTGGTGAATCTGGGTCAAAACGAATTTAATTTACGTGTATGCAAGTTAAACTGGGGAAAGACGTGTATATTTTGTATTTTTGTCATTGTTATCACATTGTATGCCATTTCCATTTCGACGTTTTCATAATCTTCTCTTCCTTTGAAACGGTGTAATTTGTTTTGTGACCTTCTAGCCTTAATTGATGACACCACAACGCTGTTATTCAATTTGGTTTCCTTGAAAAAATGTGGGTGTTATTGAAATTAAAAGATATATTTCTTTCTCAATATTTTAAAGACATACTATTATTAATTTTGTAAACATGTTCACGATATTCCTCATAGTTATTTGTTTAAGTAAGCAGTAAAGTACAAGATTAGACGAGGCGCAGCCGAGTCTATTAAAGCAAGCAAGGCATTAAATCTACTTTGCTGTCAAGTTAAACACATAATTTATTCGCCGATCAATTTTAATTTTATCATATTAGCAAACAAAGTTATTTATTTTATATATTATTAAAATTGCATGATACTTTTTTTTTAATCCATAAAAATAACTATTTATGATTCGAGATGGAAGAATTCACATTAACTCCTCCAGAAATTATCGAATCAGTAAAGCAAATAGTGTAACTTATTACCATAAAAATCGAAGAAGATATATCAGCAAACGTATAAAAAAATTTATTGATTACCGGGCTCAGAATAAGATTATGTCTTTCAGAAAGTGTACTATTGGTATATTTAAACAATTTTCGTTCATTTAACGTAACAGTACCTGAATGTAACATTATTTCTACAAAAAAACGCCAGTGGTGTATTTTTTGGAAAATGAGGGGGCACCTGCAGAACGCCACTGGTTAAATCTGCGGGGTTAATATTGGAGCATTCCACGTCAAATCGACCACTTTTAACCCCTTTCGATTTGGCTGAAATTTTTTTATTGTTTTCTACCCATTGAAATCCTCTGAGAATTTTTTCACTCAACTCAAAAAAAGATGAATTTTTGAAAAAAATTGTTTTTTTTTCAAATAACCATAACTTTTTCAAAAATTGAGTTATCGGGACGTTTTGTTTTTCAAAATTTTTGTATTTAACTGTACTTTTTTGAAAACAAATTGATCAAAATTATCTGGACCTATCTTCGCTGTTTTTTTTTCAATTTTCGAAAAAAGAAAATTTCTCGATGATTACCATTTTTGATTTTTTTTTCTTATAAAAAAACAGAAATTTTTTATACATCCCCAAATTTTTTCAGTGGTGATTTTTCGTTTTCTATTTTTTTTTATTGATTGAAAAATTTTTTTTTTTCAAATTTATCTTATTTCACGTACCATTTTGAAAATTTTTGAAAATGTATATCCCAAAATTGAAAAAAATTTATTCTATACAGCGATTGATGACAATTTCAAAAAGTCTTGTTTCAAAATTATTTATTTGAGTTCAAATGCTTTGCATGTCTTTTTTTAGAGCCCACTGTTCGTCCAAAAATGGACAAAATAACAACTTTTTTTTAATTTTCTTTGTTTTTGGATGTAGTTTTCTAAAAAAAACTACAAAGAAATTATTCAAAACGATCATCTATTTTTTCTTAACTTTTTCAAAAAAAATCGAAATTTTTTTCGTTTACCACTATCAATTATATCTTATTTCACGTACCATTTTGAAAATTTTTGAAAATGTATATCCCAAAATTGAAAAAAATTTATTCTATACAGCGATTGATGACAATTTCAAAAAGTCTTGTTTCAAAATTATTTATTTGAGTTCAAATGCTTTGCATGTCTTTTTTTAGAGTCCACTGTTCGTCCAAAAATGGACAAAATAACAACTTTTTTTTAATTTTCTTTGTTTTTGGATGTAGTTTTCTAAAAAAAACTACAAAGAAATTATTCAAAACGATCATCTATTTTTTCTTAACTTTTTCAAAAAAAATCGAAATTTTTTTCGTTTACCACTAATAATTATTTCTTATATTTTATACATTTTCAAAAATTTTTAAAATAGTTGTGAAATAAGCTAAATTTAAAAACAAAAATTTTTTTCAATCAATAAAGAAAATAGAAAACGAAAAAACACCACTGAAAAAAATTGAGGATTTATAAAAAATGTCGTTATAAGAAAAAAAAATCAAAAATGGTAATCATGGAGAAATTTTCGTTTTTTTCGAAAATTTAAAAAAAAAACAATGAAGATAGGTCCAGATAATTTTGATCTATTTTTTTTCTCAAAAAGTACATTTAAAAACAAAAATTTTGAAAAAAAAAACGTCCCGATAACTCAATTTTTGAAAAGAATTTAAAGAAAAAAAAGCAGTTTTTTTTCAAAAATTCATCTTTTTTGAGTTGGGTGAACATCTGTGAAAAAATAGAGGTTTTCAATGGGGTAGAAAGCAATAAAAAAGTTTCAGCCAAATCGAAAGGGGTTAAAAGTGGTCGATTTGGCGTGGAATGTCCCTAATTACATTCAATAAAAGATCTAATTGAAGTGAATTAATTGAATACGCTGTAGTAAATTTCATTCAATTCTGTCAGCGCATTACAAAGATACGATCGAAAATATATGTCGGATACACTGGGTGGACATAAGAATTAGTTTACTCCATTGTCTCCATGGAAATAATAAACGGTTGACGTGATACTGTTTATTTTATTATAAGTTCGAACAGTAAAGAAGTGGAGCTGTTATACAAGTTATAAAATAGGATCTAACGGTCCGCCACTGTCAGCCCTAGCAACCTGTTCACTACTTTTCTACCAAAACAACAATAACAATAATAATAATAATAATAATAACAAAAGACATACGGCTATGAACCAATTGAATGATGCAGTTGCTTCCCGGGATTTCAGTTTTGTTGCGTTCACATGGGCGTTACCCAGTGCATTCCTCTACCCTATCAATTTACTTTTTACCAAACTCCATCTAAGGAAGTGTTTACAAAAGTTAGATAATGATGGTCTATCACACACATGCTTAAACTTAACCCTGAAGAGATAACAATTTGGTACTCTAATATTTCTGTAACATGAACAAAAACAAGCCCTCAACATTCCATCGACGGTGACAGTTCTTCGAGTGGCTACGAATTCAT
This sequence comes from Anoplophora glabripennis, assembly GCF_000390285.2. Classification (NCBI taxonomy): domain Eukaryota; kingdom Metazoa; phylum Arthropoda; class Insecta; order Coleoptera; family Cerambycidae; genus Anoplophora; species Anoplophora glabripennis. The sequence continues at coordinate 128,932 of NW_019416615.1, read as the reverse complement.
AAGCGGTTACATATAATTTTTTTGGAAATTTTAACACTGCAACGCACAAAAAAAATTCTGCGGTATTCAATTTTACGAAAACTTAATTACGCACTTTTGAATAATTATATTACCTTTTTTAATGAACGATCAAAGGCTAATTCCTCAATCTGATTTTCACCTTGTTTAAGCCGCTATAAAATCCAGTGTGTAATTGGAAATAAGCGTTATATTTTCCTGCCAAGGCCGTGTTTATCAGCCACAGTTTTTTAATTGTAACTTTCTACAACACGCGCAAATCATACGCGTAACTTTTAAATTGTGCTGCCTATTAGTTCAATCAACAATCACTTATTAACAATAATTAATTGCTGCCCACATGTGTATGTATAAAAATTTTAATAATCCTTCATGTAACGACAGGTTACTCACTGGATAATGGATGACTAATGTTTTCTGGTCAGGATGTTACAGAGGTAATAGTCCAGTCGAAATAGATCATAAACCCTGAAGACTTAAAAAATATATTGGTAGATATATTATTGTACTTTATGACAGGGGAGGGTATGTAGGATGATAATATCAAAAAATTAGCTCGAAAGACGTTGGGAAAGTGCAAATAGGTAGCAAAATTACGTGTTTTTTTCAGTTTTTTTACTGGCCAATGAGAATCTAGACGACCTCTCGGAAAATTAGTTACTTTATGTTGCAGGCAATTAAATTACCTACAATTTAAGATACTTAAAGTTATATTTCACCAATTTGTTGACTGTAAAATAAAGGTCGAACGCGGAAAAATAAGTTTTCGAAAATTGCGCATTATTATTGCAAAAAGCGATGGTGGTGGATGAAATTTTTGGGAAAGACGGTCAATCCAAAGACCAACATGTGTGCCAAAAGCCGATTCGATTGACCTTGAAATTGTTGCTCTAGGTATTTATTGAATAATTTCGTTCGTTTTTATTTGCAACTAATTGTTTAATTAGTAAATTAACATTTTTTCAGTCATTTTTAAACAAATTAAATTTGAAAAATTAAATTATCAGTAAATGCATATGTCAATCCAACTCTTTAGGTACAAAAACAACTAATGATCGAAACTCTACAACGCCTGTGAGCTTGGGAAAAATGAATTGAAAATAGCATCTTCTTAGATAACAAATTCCGCCAACGCCAAGCTAATGAAGTTTTAGGGCTGAAATTTTTACCACTTATTAAGGGTGCAAAAAGCTTAAAAAATCCCGAATTACAAGTGTCTGCGATGAAAATTGCATTAATTATTAGCAATTGAAAAAAGCGGACAATTTCGACCATTTTTGAGCTATTGCGCATAAACAAATTGTCGGAATTTAATCGGACTTGTCTTATTTTAATACCTACCTTTTTTGTAGAAACCTTTTTTTCTCTATGAATAACAGTTTTTTTACGCCGGTCGAAAAACTATTTTTCCATAATTTTGACCATTGTTTTAACAGTTTACCAACTAGTCTCGAGTAGATTTTTTGATATTTTGTTTATAACACGTTTCTGAACAATATTCCGCAGAGAAACTTCTAATAGTATTTTTTTCCCGAAAAATATATAATGATTGGCCTAATATCGTAGATATAGGTTCCAATTGATCCAAAGAAATGTATCGAAAAAAAAAAATTTCAACAAGTTGAAATTAAGTAGAACAGCGTTAGAAATAAATTGTCTCAGGGTCAGGCAAAAGCAGCTCGGGAATTCGCTCTTTTTGCATTAAACAGAACTTATTTTTAAGGTAGAAGGTGGTAAATTAATTCCTGCCAATAAAAGTAGAATTGAATAACAGTAAATTAAAGTTTTTATAATAAGAATAATAGCTATTTATGGTACTAGTGTGGTACGATATATATGTCACGCTGGTTAATTTTTCCAAGTGACGTATATGACGTAACACACGAGTGTCATACAAAATTTTATCCAACACTTTCATGTAATTTCGTTTTAATGATAAATAAATCAATGTCACAAAAAGTAATTTAACGAAATGAATGCATTTTTAAACATTACAAAGGATGTAAATGTATACAAACAATATTTTTTGAGTTGAAATCACGTTGAAATCCCAAAACCAAGGCTGAAAAAATGGAAAATGTGGAAATTCCATCTGAAATTTTAGAAAAAGCTAATGCGACTACTGCAGGCATCATTCCGGAGAAATCAAAATCTATATACAATAAAGAAGGAATTTCAAGATTGGAAAATCAAAGACGGCGTAACTAGAAAAATAAACCAAACATTTGTCTTTTTACGATTTCTATAAGTCACTAGTGGGTTATAAGTCATAACTTGTGTCTAGTGACTTATGACTTATAACTCACTAGTGGGTTATAAGTCACTAGTCATAACTTGTGACTAGTGACTTATAGGCCACATTATACCTTTAAAACCAAAGAAATTATAGTATCACTATATACAAGTGTTGAATAAAATAACTAATTTTCTGGCAGGTCGTCTAGATTTTCATGGGCATTTATGTTATTTGTAGTATTTTTATTTTTTCTCTCTATTTTTCATAGTTAATTTCTCTTTTACATTTTTTTTATATTTTATTACTAGACTTAACATATCCTGTTATTGGGCATCGCCTGTTGGATGTGTATTTTAAATAAATAAATGAATAAATAAATAAATAAAATTCTTTAGTTAGTTTTTTTTTTAATATTATCATTTTACATACCCTTACCCGCCATAAAAATCAATAAAACGTTTACTAATAAATGTTTTCCGTTCAAACTCTAATTTGACTGGAGTATAATGTCTTGATTGTAATATGAAACAATGCAAGTCAGGTGAGAAACGACGGATATCAGTTTTTCGACGCGATACAGTAATTATATCGCAAATTATTGCTTTCTAATTTCTCTTTAGACCCCGTTTTTTTATAAACAGCGTGGTAAAATCCAGAAATACACAAGATTTCTATCATGCGACTCAAAATTTCAATAGTTGCACTGTTTAACTTCGACGTAGGTATTAGGGCTTTTATTTTAAATTCAATAAATATAGACCAAAAAAGTTACACAAATAAATCAGACACTTGTTCTTTTGATCAGGCGAAAAAGAAGAAAACTTTCCAGAGGAAGATGAAGAGGATGGCAAGAAAGAATATGATTAAATTAATTCAAAGTAAACATAACAGAAACAAAACTAAACCGTGCACAGTTTAAATTTAAGCAGAATCCGATCCTGTTCCGAACGCTTACGAAGGGCAATGGTAAAAAACAAAGTGTATAACCTTATAAAGTTAATTATTTCATTGTTTCGTCACAGTACATTGTATTTTTGTGTTTTCAGGGTCTGATCAAAAGGCCAGACTAGTCATATCAATCAAAATAGTTATAAATAAGTAAAAAGTAATACCGCGAAATCCTCAGTGTATAAGTTTTTATAAAATATTTAACAATAACACAATATCGATAAATTAAGTAATATCCTTTTTCCTTTGTACACGCACAACAATAAGTAAAAAATCAAAACATGCCCCTCTAACTACAAGGATTCCGTTCAAAGAAAAGTTCAAATATTGACGTCAGTTCGTGCACACAATATAATTCGCGGTGACAGATGTTTACCCCGTAAAATCCATTTTATATATTGCGATACCCGGCAAAGGTCATCCTATATTATTTATAGATACAGAACCATTGATTTCACGATATTAAATTTTATATTTTCCGCGGAACCGAAGGAAACCCACGGAAACGGCTTTACAAAGGAAAACGCAGGAGTTAAATTCCACAAATCTGAAGTAAATTTGAACAAAACTGATTAATTTAATAGTTATTTAAGATAGAACTGCAAAAAGTAGGCAGACTGGTTAAAAACAAGAGCGAAGAGATTGTTTATTTCAGTGTTTAGCAACGGTAGGGTGTGTTTGTGTGTCTTCATTGTTATATTTTTGAGTAATTATGAAAAAAACGAATAAAAAAAGACAACAGTTGACAACTAAGCTTCCTGATTGTGTCCAGCGGCGAGGTATGAAAGAAAGGTAGCCTCTGTATAAATATGAGCCCCATTCATCACCCTGTATAGCACTGTCGACTTCTCAACTTTAAATATTGAAATCTATACTTTTCATAATTTATTGATCAGTTTTCGATGTAATTTGTTATCTACTACGAAAAAATTCATGTCACCTTTAACTTTTACTGTTTGATAGAAACATATTCCGTTGCTTTTCCAGATATTCCTCATCGGCATAGTTCTCGCCACCTTTTGCGGCGAAATCCAGCTTCTTCCTGTAGAAGAAGAGATCACGACCCCGCCCCCACCCCCAAGGCCATACGCGTTCGGCTACGCCGCTGGCAGGTACCCCGGACACATAGACAGGACCCATTCGGAGGTATCCGATGGATCGGGAGTCGTACAAGGTATGTCATAAGATCCGGGTATGTACAGGGTTAGTCACTATAATCCGACAACTTATTGTGAGTTTATTATTGAAATTACAAAGTTTTTAATACAAAGGTTTTAGATTTTTTATGAATTTTTATAATACAGTATTAAAAAAACAATTGAATAATGGAAATCACTAAATTAAAGAATTTTTTTAGGAAAAAAGAAATGGTTTTAGATTTTTTATGAATTTTTATAATACATGATTAAAAAAAACAATTGAATAATGGAAATCACTAAATTAAAGAATTTTTTGTAATGGAACACCCTATATATTAGTGCATACTTAGCTTCGTTAAATTTTTCTCTTTTCAGAAATGTATACGTTACTGTTTGATTCAGGACTTTTCGACATATTTCAACAATTTTTGAAAAAAAAAACAGGAGGGGAATTTATGTATGACGGATCGCAGTGGCTATGGACGGGACACGTGGAACAAACAAATGACTTTGACAGAAGTTTATTTATCATCATTAATTTATTTCATATAACAAACTATTCTAAGAAAGAAACAATGTTTAGTGAGAACGAAAAATTTGAAGTTATCCGTTTATTTTATGATAATATTTATTTATTTATTTATAAAGGCTACTGTTACATACACAAAAAAGTGTTTACAATAATAAAAATCATTCTTAACTTTAACATAATTTTAATACCTAATTAATAAAAACCAAACCGGCAGGTCTTCCAATTTGATTTTCAAGAAAACGCAGGTATCTTTCCCCAGTCAAAGCACCTTCAAATTTTTCGTTCTCACTAAACATTATTTCTTTGTTAAAATAGTTTGTTATAAGAAATAAATTAATTATGATAAATAAACTTCTGTCAAAGTCATTTGTTTGTTCCGTGTGTTTCGTCCATATCCACTGCGATCAGTCAGACATAAATTTCCCTCTTGATTTTTCAAAAATTGTTTTAAACTGAAATATGTCGAAAAGTCCTGAATCAAACAGTAACATATTATATATGTTTGAAAAGAGCAAATTTTAACGAAGCTAAGTATGCACTAATATATAGGGTGTTCCATTAAAAAAAAATTATCTCTAATTTACATCATCACCCTGTTGACTTGCCCGCGAATATTTGCAAGAGCCGGACCAGTATTTCGACAGGCGTACTTTAAGGTGACGGTTGACAAGACAAACGTTGTTTTACATATTGTAAGCAAATGAGGAGGGTTTGTCCGTACTGCGAAGCCTAGCGGTGACGAAAAAATATGACAAGCTGCAATACGTGGCTGACGGATAAGGTGCTTTGGTCCTCAAGTTGAGAAGGTTGTTTTTTAGACCACTTGAAGCTTAAGGTCATAACGATTCTTAAATTTTTTTAATACAAAGTGGATTAGACAAAAAATAACATGATGAATAACATGGTGACTTTCTTGTTAATAACATTCCCCAAACAAATTTGAATCATGATCAATTTACTGATGCAGTTATAGATAAGTATAATACAATTTTTACTGAAGATGGGTTTTCGTTTTCTGACGTAACAACTGAGGAGGTAAATAAAGCAATAAGTACTATAAAAACTCAAGCTAAAGGCTCTGACAATATTAATCTAAGGCTTCTTAATATAGTTATGCCACATTTAATACCACATATTACATTTATCATTAATACATGTCTAAAGACAGGGACATTTCCATCTGCTTGGAAAGATGCTAACGTATTACCTTTACCTAAAGTTGATAACCCTCAAGATATTACCCAATTTCGTCCAATAAGTATACTCCCAACTATATCTAAAGTTCTTGAAAAAGTTGTGTGCTGGCAGTTAAGTAGTTATTTATCAAAGAAAGAGGTATTGCCCATAACTCAGTCGGGATTTAGAGAAAAACATAGTACGACCACTGCACTTCTGCACATAACTGATGAAATTTATTCCGCTAATGATAATAACTTAAACACATGTCTAATTTTGCTCGACTTCAGCAAAGCATTTGACACATTAAATCATAAAATTCTTCTACAAAAACTTAAATATTTTGGTCTTAATCCAGTTGCTATTTCATTTTTTCAAAATTATCTTTATGGTAGACGCCAGAGGGTTTTTCTAAATAATAAATTTTCATCTTATAAAATACTCAATAAGGGCGTGCCTCAAGGTAGTATACTTGGACCGATTTTATTTTCTATATATACTGCTGACTTCGCCTCCTATTTGAAACATTGTAAAATGCATCAGTACGCTGATGATACTCAACTATATTTTTCTTTTCACTTATCTAATATACCTTTAGCTTCAGAATATATCAATGAAGATTTAAATTCAATAACAATGGTCGCACGAGCACATAATCTATTATTGAATGAAAATAAAACCGAAATGATAATGTTTGGAAATAAATCTGAAAGTATTATAAATGACCTCAATTTCAATATTATTTTGTGTAATAAATCATTAACGTTTGTAAAACAAGTTAAGAGTTTAGGCTTACGAATTGATGATAGACTGCGGTTTGATAATCATGT